>NC_079902.1:22925344-22927154 GCF_024868665.1 Triplophysa rosa
TGTGTGTGTGTGTGTGTGTGTGTGTGTGTGTGTGTGTGTGTGTGTGTGTGTGTATGTGCCAAGCTACACATAACTTCTATGAAAATTCATATTTCATACGATATGAAATTTTACCGAACAATTCTTTCATCATTTAATCACCCTCATGGTTTTGCACACATGTATGATTTTGTTTCAGCTGCAGAACACAAAAGAAGATGTTTTGAAGAACATTGGTAACCAAAACATATTGCCCCCCATTGAGTTCCATTGTATGGACATAAAACAACATGAGACATTTCTCAAAAGATCTTACGTTACAAAGAAGAATAAATAATGTCCGAATTTTTATTTTGGATGAACGATTTCTTATTAGATTAAAAACCATATATTTTATATTTAACACTAAAAAAAACAAAGACTAAATTTTTAATTAGAGAGACGACAATAATCTGAACAGATACACAGGGCTCTCAAGTCTCACGCATTCACTGTGAGACACACGCTGGATCAAGCTGCGTCTTTATAATGTTTTGCGTCTTTATCCTGAGTTTTCCGTTGCGCCCTTGGCCAGAGTTGCAAATTGCAACAAGAGGAGAAGAGATTTATTGCCCTATCAATTTCATTTTTATTGACCTATTTAGTTTTTCATATCCACTGGTTACAACTTAAAGACGAATTCTGAAATCACAACAACACAAAATACAGGCTAATGCGTAAATAAAATGAAACTCAACGGAGCAGCGAGCCGAACTGGTTACCAGGCCACTGGGATTTGTTTCCGTAGCCTTCCTGCGATGGTCAGGATGGTGGTGGGGATGCAGACACACACACGCTTACATTCGGCTCCAGTTGGGTTTGAAAAAACATTACGCTGGGTCGGTTCGGACTCGGGTCGTCTCTTTCTTTTAAAAAAAAATTATTTATGCACGTCAGATTCGGGTAAAGATCTTTGGACCCGAGAAGACCTCCACTTGAGAGCCCTGGATACGTTTAGACACAACAGAAAAACTACACTACACACTTTTGGAAACCGTTGAAAAATAGCGGCAGCAATTAATCATTTTTCACTGTAAAACAACAGGATCTGAAGTGACTTGAATTTGCAAATGACTGTTCTGAACCCATTTATTTACATGAACCACTTAAACAAAACAGCAATGCACTGTTCAGTAAGACACATTGTCACCTGTTGGAAAAGGACAGCTTGTTACTTTAAAAACAACAAGCCTTTGAGGTGCGACTGTCACATTACTGTAACGCAAACACAGCTTCAGAGTCACATTCTCCTCCAGACACACCAAACATCTAAACAATCCCAGGCGTTCACACACCCCACCTAACACAGCAGTGTTCACACAATGAGTGTGTGTGTGTGTGTGTGTGTGTGTGTGTGTGTCAGTGAGGTGAGATTAGACAGTTTAATCTGTTCATGACAGACTGCAGGTCAGAGGAAACTTTCCTGTCGTTGTTGCCAGCACACAAACACAGTCACACTCAAGTGCTTATTTACCCGTTCATCTGTTTATTTACCATTTATTTATCTGTTTCATAGGAATCCTGACCCACCATTTCCCATCTAACCACACCGCAACATAAAACGTTTTTAATAAAATGAGATAAAAATGTTTTTAATGGTCATTTAATTTATTAAGAAAGGTTAAATTAGATTTACCCCACTTCACTGTCCCCAGAAGATAGAAAAGCAAACTCACTCTAAACACACATTTCATGTTTCCTTGACAGAAAAAAAAACACCTCACACACACACACACACACACACACACACACACACACACACACACACACACACACACACACACACACACGC
>NC_079902.1:22928454-23020649 GCF_024868665.1 Triplophysa rosa
CCGTGGGGACAGTCCATAGGCGTAATGTTTTTATACTGTACAAACTGTATATTCTATCCCCTATCCCTAACCCTATCCCTAAACCTAAAGATCATAGAACACTTTTTGCATTTTTAGATTTGTAAAAAATATTGTTCTGTACAATTTATAAGCTTTTTTGCCCATGGGGACCTCAATTTTGGTCGCCACGGTGACACGAGTCCCCATGTGTTGGTGTGTATTCAGGTTTAGGTCCCCACCGGGATATACAAACATGAACACACACACACACACACGACAGGAAGGTGCAGCTAGAATATAGACTTACAATAACTAAGTTTTGACTATCACCGTAAATTTAGATTTTCAGCTTATTCTGACCGCCACTTATACACGAAGAGACTGTCTGCTGACATGTAAACATCATTTTTATGTGATGTTTAAAACAACTTCGATAAAACAATAGAAAAGCAAACTAGTAGCAGATGCATTGCTGTGCATGGACAACAGAGCAGAAAATATTTAGGTATGCATGTATCGGGCCCAATAGCAAGCACATGTACTCGTACTCAGATACACCGATACCAAAGACCAATACCTCACGTGACAGAACTGACTGAAAGTTTGTGACAAGCGCATAAAATTGTCTTTTTTCATAATGTGTTTTGAGGCAGAGTTATTAGTTTCCGTGTGTTGTGCTTGGAAAATTGCCACCTCAGCAAACAATTACAGGTACAGGCATCGGTATTGGTATCGGTATCGACGAGTAGGGCTGGGTATCGATTCTGATGCTCCGATTAAATTAGATTCCCATTCACAAACTCTCGATTCGAGTCAATGATTACAGATTTAATACAAATCCTATAGATATTTCTAAAAAAGATCAGTAAACATCAGATTACAATGGTAAATTAAAGGGGTGGTGCAACGGTGTGTCATGCATTCTGACTCCTTTACAATGATAACGTGCTGTCTTCTCATGCTTAACATGGTCAACTTGTCAAAAAACGAGTTGGTCGTATTACGTAGTATTTCTGTGCTCGATACACTCCCCCAGCGATCGGACAGGTTTCGGAAAGTTTTTTTCGAACATATAAAACTGTTTCGTAACAATTCTTCTTAGTCCCTTATTGGACAATTCTCCCGGAAAAGCACGCGGCACGCCCACGCGGCAGCAAGGAGAGCAGGAGAAGGAGCATGCGCAGACGTCACTCTCACTTGAGAGCGAGTATACATTCGCAGTTCAGGATCAGGTTATTTTACATTTAAGATACAGTATTATAACAACAAAATGTCACAAAATTTGCTGTAAAGAGAGGCTGCAATCATGTGAACCGCTGCCTTTTATGTGAAGGTGATGTTAAATTCGACGACGCATCCGTGTCCGTCATGTTAATTAAGCAATAAATGAGCAAAATGCTCCCTGTTGTAACATCCACGAGTCGTAAAAAGAAAAGCGACATCTAGTGGAAAGTAGTAGCAATAACATTCATGTTAATGAATGTTCAGTGCTTGCGGAAATATGAAAGAAAAAAAATCGATTCGCGGCTTTTGAGAATCAATATCGAATCGACCGCATTTTAAAAAACGGATTAATCGGATTTTCGTTTTTTTTTTGCCCAGTCCGATTGGCGAGTAACAGAAAAAAAATATTAGTACTCATACTCGGTCTTTAAAAAATGGTATCGGAGCATCCCTAAAAATATCAGAAATGAGAGAGACATGTTCAGAATTTCCATCCAAAACAAATCATGAACCATTTCACTGGACAGTACTTCTTACTAGGGCTGTGCCGATAAACGATATCATATCGAATCGCGATAGAATGTATTTCAAAAACGATGATAAGCTATTGGCATTTTGACTCGATATGGATTAATCTTACAGTCTAACAGAACGCAGAAATAAACACAACAACAGTCAGTCAGCGTGCAGCTTTTATCACGCGCGTCAATGTACAAAGTCCATTTCATACTGCACTTGGCAAAGAAAACTCGACATGAGGAGGAAAACATGACTGGAAGCGGAAACAAAGGTGAAACTAACCTCGAGTTGTCATCACGCGGTTTATCAAGTGTCTTATTTTTTTTTCGCAATCGCCGATTAAACAAAACAAACTTGAGGCGCAATTGCAAGCGAGTTACTTCGAAACTCAAGCACAAACGTTTTTATATCCATCGTTAACATATCTGCTAACATGAGCTGGTGCATATGAAACAAACCAGCGCTGCCCTGTACAGATTAGAGATGTAATGAAGTGAGTTTGTGTGCACATTAAAATATTGAACCTTGTATGTAAGATGCTTACATGATTAAAGAAATGTACTACAGTTTATGTGAGATGTCTTTTTGAAAGACTAAGGTTCACTGAATGCATTGAATAAAACCCACTACTCCAGCAAGACATTATTGCAGCGTTATGTATGTGCGCAGGTGCTGAGCCAATAGCGTTCGAATGTACCAGTAACGGAGCCCTTTCATTGGTTGAATGTACTGAATGAACACTCCCTTTACTTAACGAGTCAATTGAGTCAAAATGAGACTGAATGAACTGGTACATGTTGTTTATGGCCTAATATCCTCTGTGTTGCAGCAGTGCATTCATTTAATTGAATTTTAACTGGTTAAAGGTTAACTTTTGTTAATAAACTGTATTTATAATAGATTATTTTAAATACAGTTTTTTAATTAAATATATATCGAAATAAATATCGTTATCGATCAATATAGAAAAAAACTATCGAGTTTACTTTTTTGCCATATCGCCCAGCCCTACTTCTTACTGACTAATAATCTTGTTTCTGCTACCAAGTGCCAATAACGGTCTATCAAATATTTAACTATGGAGAACGTTTATTCTGTGTATGTGGGGGGGATCGAACCCAGGACCTTTGCGCTGCTAAAGCAATGCTCTACCTGAACACCTGGACAGGAAGTTAAACAGATGTTTATAAATCTGCTGCTTAAAACTTCAGTTCCCACATCAAACGGGCATCATGCGCATCTTCATGACATAAACGTTAAAGTCGAGACGACAAACGGGCGAGTTTAGCTGGCTTCCTGTCATATTCACCATCGCTTCCTGAAACAGCATAAACACGCATGAACAAACGCAATCACACGCCACTGAGTCAGCATGACTTCTGCCTTTCTGCACAACTCGAAACATTCAACAAACAAACATTTGCTAACAACAACGCAACGTCAGACGCCGGTGTCAAAGATCAAACCGCCTGCGCCTTTACTCAGTCAGTTCATTGACATTTATGTCATGACATCAAACTACATTCAAATGTTTAAACGTTATCTGTGTTAATCTGACAAACTGTAAATTAACACCGGATTAAAACCACACAAACATGATTCATTCACAAAAACAACAAGAACTTCACCGGTTTCTGTGGACATTGATGGCGTTTAAGTGGGCTGGTAGGGGGGACAAGAGAGAGAGAAGGAGTAAGAGAGAAAAATGGTACAATAGCTTTTCTGTGTCCAGTCTTGAGTTTAACTTCAACACTACAGACAACAATGAAATATTAGAATCAGAGACATGACAGCCATCAGTCTGCAACACTTCTGTGAATTTGTGTAACTTCATACATTCACTAAAATCCCAAGTTGATTTAAAAACATCTAACTAAAGTTAATTCAGAGAAAAGCTCTTACGGAATCTGCCACCTGATCGTAAAGAGAGAGAACACAAGAGACCCCTAAACACCACATTTTAGTAAATCTAACATGCTGTTTAATGAGCCAGGCTCAGAGCTGAATGACATCACGTGACGTCTGAGAAGCTTTAGACTGTGATGTTCAAGTGCATAACACTCTTAATCTTCTTAGATTTTCTGACAGAAGAGGTAAACTCATAAACAGAGCTGGTACTTCTGAATCAGCAGTCATGTTTTCCTGGAAGTCAGAACGTTTCTGTGCGAGACAAAACCAGACGAACTAATCGGCTGCAAATGAAAAAAACAGCTCACCTCCCTCAACCGTACATAACAGAGACACTTTCTGCTTCTGTTTATCAAACTAGTGTCTAAAAAAATCATATAATAGAGAAAGTGAAGCTTGTGGCTTGAGAAAACTCAAACATCTCTTATTTTTAGAATCAGGTAAGGTGAATACTTAACCAGGGTTTTTCCTGCATAGAGAAACTGGAGGCGGCCGCCTCCGTCAAATGTCGTGCCGCCTCAGGCTCTCGCCAAAATTATGTCGAGTGTCTTCACCTCGTGCATTTAACAGACTGTCATTTGTAACTGCAGTTGCAGCATTACGCAACAGTGGAGGCGCTGTTTCGCTATCAGCACACTGAGGCGCTAAAAAGAGTCGCAGAACAAGAGCTAGCTGTGTTTGCTTTGCATCCAAGTACGTTTAATTTCTTGAAATTTCTTAAATTAACATGACGTACATCATTGTAATGTCTTTAGCTGTGCAGTTGGATCGTTGAGTCAGCGTATACTGTACACAGCGAGTTCGCCAGTATGAACGCACATTGCGTTCAGAACGACTCGCACACAAATGACTCATTTGAACAGATTCATTTAAACTATTGAACTTTTCAGTGACTAGCGAATATAAGAGCTCACTGAATCATTTAAAGTGAACCACAGAGAATGCAAGATGTAAATGAGCTTTGCTCATTTAGTAAGACTGGTTAATTGAGTTGGCTATTTTGGGCTGAAAAGTTAATTTTTTAAAAATGATAAAAAGCTTTATTTGATTAAAAAAATATCTGTTTGGTTAAATAAAAGTATTTTATATAACTTAATAATTGTCATTTTCATCTAATTTTATCAGAACTTTTAAAATGTCAAAGTCACTTTGGTTAAGCCACTTAAAGGTACGGTAGGCCTACATGTGTGTACAAGATCAGGATGGCACCACCTCCGCCTCATTTTGAGCCAGGAAAATCCCTGTTCACCTGTCAACATTACAGTATTCCACGTTTATTTGACTAACCAATAACTGTCTATGTCTTGTGTCAAAAAAAAAAATGAGTAAATGGAAATGCACAGTAAACACAATCTTAAAACCCCACAGTATGTTTAATGGCTGGGTCCAAAAACACACATGCCCAGTGAATGCAGATTGTGCCCTATGGAGAATAAATAGAATTATTGCCACACTGTCAGAAAAAAAGGTTTAATAAAGTTTTTTTTACCTTTACAGGTATAGATGGTTTCAAAGTGACAACATAAAGAATAAATAGAATTATTGCCACACTGTCAGAAAAAAAGGTTTAATAAAGTTTTTTTTACCTTTACAGGTATAGATGGTTTCAAAGTGACAACATAAACAATAGGAGTGTAACGGTTCTCGGTAAATAATTGAACCGCACGGTTCTCCACCAACGGTTCGGCACACGGTCCAACACGCTTGGACCCCCGCTCATCTTAAATCTGACGACGCATTTATAATATGGTTCGTTAAAAATTATAATGCATAAAACAGACTGACAAAGTTCAGCTAATGTATGTTTGTCAATGGATACACATTTAATACCTACAACAAATCAAATAACGTAGACAAATTTCAATAGGATTGACGTATGCTGTAATATGACCAGTCATTTCTGCTTTCATCACCCCGGTGTTGTGAGTGCGCGAGTGCAGGTGAGACCTGAACAGCACGTGTTGCTGTTTAAACTACACTCATTCAAGCCTCGACCATTTAAACATTGAAGTGCAAGATGATGCAGAAGAAAACTCACTTGCGCGCTGTGAGAAGATCCGAAGCGCGCATAAGAGAAGTCTCAGACATGATGGCGCAAATATTGAGTTGTCTTTGAAGCGCTTAAACGGACAAATTCACACACGAAGTAGGTCAACATGCCCCTCTTGTCGAGTATCTTAACAAACATAGTAGGTTATGTCTTAAGTGAACGGACGAAACAGACGAAAAACAACGCATGTGTACAGTATCAGTGTTATGGATATGTTTCATTCCTCTTAAAGCGACAGCAGCATATTCCTGCTGTCTGTTAAAAGTCAAGGAAATCACTCACTGATTGTGACTTAATAGCTTCTGTAACTTCAATTATGATTCATCTTTAATTCACTTGTACATATGCAATGTTATGTTTTATTTGATTACTTTAATCCATTCTTACCTTAAAAGGTATATATACAGTATCTTATTTAATTTTCTGCTTGGCTCTGTTGTTTTAATGGTGCTGTTACTTGTAGCTTGATTATTTGTTCTTATTTTTATTTGTCAGTAGTCCCTTTTCCCTGAACATAGCACAAATCGAACCGAACCGAAACCGTGACCCTAAAACCGTGACACAGACCGAACCGTGAGTAATTTGAACCGTTACACCCCTAATAAACAAACAAGTTAATGGGCTGCAGTTAACTTCTGGTCTACATTCACAAACAATAGAGTGCCTGTAGATTATTTCTGATAACAATCAAAAGAAACCGAGAAGATCCGTTACTTGGCTAAACTTGTCTCTCCAATACTTCGAATTTAGACTGCGATACCAAGTTCAACCGCTAGATGTCAGTGTACCACACGGTTTCTTTAAATGCGACTGAACACCAGGATCCATTCAACAAATTGTTTATATAATAAAATGAACATACAACAAAATTCAACAAATCATTTATTTAATACAATTATTATACAATAAAATAATATATTAACCTAAATTAAATATAAATAGTTATATTATTAGACACTAGCCAAACACAGACCAAAGTTAACTGCAGTCCCGGCGCACGCGTCCGATGAAGCGGTGTAAAGAGAAAATAATATAATCTTGTACCTTTTCCGGTATACATGATTGTACCTTAAGGACCTATTGTGTACATTTAAAGGTACAGTTAAATGTTTTGTACCCCTAATATTTAACTGGCAAACAACAGGTCCTTAATGAACACAATAGGTCCTTAGGTTAAAATAAAAAAGGTACAACATTTTGTGTGTTGGTACAAAAAGGGTACCACCCCAGAGACAGAAAAGGTACAATTTTAAACCTTTTTTTCTGACAGTGCAGTTATTCGGAAATGTGGAAAACAAGTTACAAAAATAACAATGCAGGGGTGATTTTGTAATCAATCCATCAACTAAAAAAGCCACAGTGTCCTTCTTTGTCACATGCTGTTTGTCACAAACATGAGGAGCTAAATAAATATTTTCTATTCTCTTAAGAAAACTTATGTTTCCTACTTGCACATCTTTCCCTATATTTTATTTAATTATAGTATTTCAAATAAAGATATTTGGCAAAATGTGAATTTTGGACCTTGCCATGCAAATCATTTGGTTGGCACATCGGCTCAGGATTTGAATCCTGTCATGATTGACAGCTGTGTGCACTGGTGCATGCTGGGTAATAAGGTCTTCTGCATGAGGTTTCAGCTGTATGCAAACATCATGACATAGGTGTTTATCTGTCCTGAGGGCACAAACTCAGCTTTACCTGCCCAAGACTTGAACTATCAGTCCACAGAGAGATATGAATGCACTACCGCGGGTTCATGTCGCATTAGTGGCATGTTTGTCCACAATCTTACTGTTCAGTGAGTCCACATTCCTCAGTGGAATATTCTGGTAAAAACTATGAGCGGTCAGATGATGTTTGTCGATAAAGAACAAAAAGCAATTCCACAAAATGTGACATGGATCTGGTCCTGCTCTAATCCTCAGTGTGCGTTTATTTTTATCTTTGCATAGTTACTTGTAGTATTTTAATTTTTTATCTTTGCATAGTTATTTGTAGTATTTTGATAAGTGTCACGCCCCAGACAGCTTCTGTTGTACAAACACCCGTAACCAAAATTTCAACTTACATCGGTTGACTGATCTGCTTCACACGCTAGCTGAGACAAGCAGATTCACAGCACAAGCTCTGAGGGGTTATACACCATGTCAAAGATTGCTTTGTCAGCATAATATCTCAATTATTTTTCATAATGCTTATTATCCTGATCATAATCACAAGCAGGTCAAAACAGCAAGGGATGACAGGATATGAAATCATCAAACAGGGGCTGATGTCAGCGATGACCTGTTCAGCTGAGCTCAGCTTTATTTTCTCCTGAACACACACAGCAGACAGATCGCTTCCTAACTTAAACATGACCTTCCACCGGTTACACATGAACACCAGCGGCAGGTGTGTGTGTGTGTGTGAGAGAGAGAGAGATATCCCTGCTCCAGGGTTAGTATGAAATTATTCAGCTGGCAGAAATGAGACAAGGACAATTCACTCCGGCCCAACTCACAAAACTGTTCCACACTACTGAGCACACTTATAAAACTACTCTCTCAGTCCCAGAATCTGAAGGCTACACCATGACTTCATACTAACAGAGGAAACAGAAAATAAAAGCGATATGAATTAACAGAAACCTCTGAACCTGAGAGCAGACTAAGGCCAGTGATATGGAAATATGGTTTGGAGAAAAGGACAATAAACTGTTCTAAACTAGTTTAATAACTACACTTGTTAGTAAAGGTGACAGTCCCATGTGGGCCAAACATGCTTAAGAGCTTAAATCCTGTACCTCAGATGACGTATTTTTGTAGGCCAACCCGGAAGTAAGCGCCGCACTGTTTTGACCGAGAGCCAAAGCATTTTTCCCATAGACTTTTGGAAGATCGCAAAAAATAAGATCTGTGATTAACAAAAGTTCATGATGTGTACACGTTTTGTCCATCAAGATAATCTTTACAGATTAACACAACATCTGCTATTTGTGAAGCCTAAATACAACCGCCAGAAGTAAAACGCTAACACGATGCTATAAACAGACTACACTAAAGGTCGCTCGATACCTCCGGCAACTTTTTCAAAAACATGTTCCCTGGCAGTGTTGGGTGTAACTAGTTACTAAGTAATTGGTTACTGTAATTTAATTACTTTTCCCTTGAAAAAGTAAAGTAAGGGATTACTCTTATTTTTTCTGTAATTTAATGACAGTTACTTTTGATGTAATTAAACTAAATACTTTGTGTAATATGTGTGTGTGTGTGTGTGTGTAATAGTGGAATTGACATCAAAATTCAAAGTCTAACTTTAAAATCTGTGCTTTAATGTAAAATTCTCACATTTGTAATACTTTAGTCAGTTAATAATAATACTTTATGTAGTTTAATATTATTTATTTGAATGAATTAAGAGACCTTTCATGCCTATCCTTGAATCACTTAACGAATCAAGGTTGATATAGGATATAGAGAGTAATTAGTAATAAGTAATTAATTAAATACTTTTTGGAGAGAGTCATTTGTACAGTAATCTAATTACACTATTGAATATGTAATTAGTAACTAGTAATTAATTACTTTTTGAGAGTAATTTACCCAACACTGTTCCCTGGTAAGCAATTACTCTTTAATCCTCAATAATGTTTTTAGAGATTTGTGTCCATGTTGCATTATTTGTGAGCTTTATATTATGCGCGATGATGTCTAACGTCCCCGCCAAAGGAAGTAGTCACTTTTAGCAACTTGTTAGCAACCGCCGTTTTAAACTAGACACAATAAAGCTTTAAAAAATGATCACAATCAGGTTATAACTGGAGTGTTTTATGTCAGATTAGAACGTGAAAATATTTAGAGCTATTGTTAACCACAGACCTTATTTCAGGCGATTTACCAAAAAATAAAAACATTCAAAAAACCCATAGACTTTGGGGCGATGGAACCGGAGGTCCTAAAATGCTAACACACTTCCGGAGTTTGCATACAAAAATACATCTTCTCTGAGGCACTCCATAGAAGCCATCTCTCATCAACTTTAGAGATGTTTGGCATGTGGTACCAGCAAGGTCTTTTCACATGCAAATGCTTTACACATTAGTCCCAACAACAGGTCTGTGACCCTCACTGGCTTCAGACAGGACCCGCACTTCACCATTTGTTCCATGCTAAAAAACCTGTAACTGTCCGCATAAACAAACAACACTGTCAATTTTTGAAATAGTGGCAGGCAAGCATCCATAAAGCTTGGATTTGGATTATTACGAGTATTATTTAAACTCCAACACACATCATTAAAACATTTATCATGGCTACCATGATTTTTGCAGTCATACCACAACTGCTAGTTTTGTTATTACTATAAAACTGTGGTACCTTGATATAATCCAGCACTGTCTTCCTAAACACAGTAATATTCAGAAAACTTTTAAAAGAGCTCCCATGTTAACGCTTTATGGCTTTGTATTATTTATAACTGCTTGGTTCTTTGGCAGTAACGTCATTTGTTTGTAAGCGATCTATTTCTCAAGCAGACAAAAACCCCACACCTGTTCAAACGGTGATGGTTTACGCTTTCTTCCCATCACTGCATCTAAAGTTTCACTATTAAACACCAGGTGTGTTTGGGACTCTATGGAAACCCTTTCTAAAGATGGTCTCGTGTCTCATTAACATACTACATACTACTGTTTCACAGTTCACAGAATGCAACACAGATGTCAGAATGAGTAATGCACCCATAATGAAATGCGGCTTAATCTTTCTTTGAGGTAGTGATATCAACCAGATGTCTTTACTGTCGAACTCTTATTCACACTGTCAAAGGAGTGAACATTTAAAAAAGCATTTCGTGATTCCGGCTGAAATATTGTATTCCTGAACCGCTAACAAGTGTAGCAGTCAGTGGGCGTGGCTTGAGCGTCTACATACTATGTTGTGACGTCACAAAATTACTTCTCATTCCCGTGCTCGCGCTTTACCAGTTACACGAGCTGAACCGATATGAAGTCATTGAGTGCGTTTACATGCACACAATAAACGTATATCTACCAGAAATCAGATTAAAAAGAAACCTGTTTTCACTTGTTTACATGCATATTAATAAACCGGCTAAGCAGAAAACTGCGCTTACATAGAAGTTTGAAATTTGCCGGGTTTCTCACGTGCAGTGACGTCATCGTCGATAGTCTGTTTAGTAATTGAAAATGCAGCGGGAAAATGGTCAGAAGATGGATTTTTATATCTTCTCTTATGTCCGCAGTACCTGCATATGCAACAATAGTTCTTCATTTTGACGTTTCTACATCAACTGCGTGATTCGAGAGCGGACTTTTATATATTAGTTTACTATTACTTCCGTTTGGGACTTTTACTACTGCGCTTTCAGACATGCGCACATAAACAAAACTGAGAGAAAACCGGTACCTCTGCCGATCGGTTTTTGCTTAAGCCGTTTATGCGCTTTCCCCGATAAAAGAAAACCGTTTTACGCGTTTACATGACCTTACATATATCATTTTATTAAGCATAATCGGAGTAAGACTGTGAATGTAATCGCGCTCATTGTGTTATTTACCCAAGGCAATACAATTCATGTCCATATAAAAGCCTGCATACATTTATTTCCTTTTACAATCTGTGAAAATCTGCGTCTACTGACGTCAGTTACACATGAGAATTGTTCCACAATGACACAAAATAACATTCAAAATGGAAACAGTTACACTTAAAAACACTTTAACTGTACTTATAAATTGACACGCGTACTAAATTCATTCACACGGTAACACAGGGTAGCCTCCAAAGTATACTCAAGCCTTAAAACGACACGTTTCCCAGACCACGATATGGAATGGACGGGTCTCTCCCCCATCAGTTACGTTTATGTTTCTGAGCAAACAGAGGATGACTAGTGCAGGGTGTTTTAGACCACTTCCTAAACTTCTAAAGCAACATAATGAGCGAGGGAATACTTTGATCCTTCACAACATGCTTTTTCACACACACTCTCGCGAGGACTTCCTCATTAGAGATGTCGAGCACGTCGCGAGCGGTCTGAGAAACTTCAGAAAGTACAAACTTCTCTCACAAATCACACATCCAGGAAATGAGCGTTGCAAAACGTATGGGCAGAAACACAGTGAGTTATGCGTGATCAATAACTCGAAAAGACTGAACCAATACCGCACTTGGACAGTTGTTCTCGTACACTTAACATCACCCGACGCTTTACTACAGTAGCCTATTCACAGTAAACAAGAGCAAGAGCAACACACAAATAAACGTATCAAAACACTTACAAACTTCTTTTTGCTGTCTCCATCTTCGTAGGTCTTCTTGCTTTTCTTGTCCTTATCTTTTCCACTTTTGGGAGCGCCAGCTGATGCCGAGTACGGATCCATAGTTGCACTTGGCGCTACGCCTTGAAATCACTTAATTTCTCTTAAATGTGCGGGTTCGGATCACCGCACACACTCACACTGTCCCTGCCCCGCGCGGAGGCGTCTTATCCCGCGGCCTGGTGCTGCTGCGCGCCGCCGGCCCGAGCTCGTCCCCTGGCACAAAAGAAAAGGAGGGAAATTTGAACCCCGATCCCACGGAGGTCTTTCCTTTATGTGGACCTTTCACGATTCAGTATTCGGCGCTAGAGTCTGAAGCACCAGATCATAATCCACAGATCTCCGCGCAAAAGTCCCTTCTCGTATTTAGTAGTTAAGTTAGGCTCGACCTCTGGAACAAACAAACCGCGCTTTGTATCTCAGAGACGATCGCGCGGCAGAGCTGTCATTACTACACCCGATCGCTGACATTCACTTCTTGTGATTCATGGTATCGGACTTCAGATTTAAATTAAGAGCCATAATGAGAAGAGAGATCAGATTAAGTTTTCCGCTTTCTCTCTCTCTTCCTGTCTCGGTGCGTCTGTGTTTGTTGGGGAGGTCAAATGGGAGGACCCATCATGCGCACTACACACACTAACACACCTGAGTCACATAACACACAGGTAGAACAACACTGACGTCTACTGACAATTCACCTTCACTAAAGGTTTTAATGAGAGATTTTGATGGATGCTCTCTTTTTAGTTTAAATTTGAGCTTTATTTACATAGCATAATGGTACATTCTAATAGCAATAATAACAAATTATATATCCTAAATTGTCTAAATCAGAATTATTTTAGTATAAACATTAGAATAATAATAGACTTGGTTTAAATACAAAATAGCTTTTTGACGTGACCTCCAACATTTACATTTGACCTTGATTTGCTCCTTGTTTTAATCTTTATGGTTTAGAATAAATTCAGTTTCTTATTTTTCTCCGGTAAAAAGCTATTACATTTTCTAATAGTTTATAGGCTTTTATTGCCTCCGTCATGCGATGTATTCTACAGCCATTCAACGTTTTCTATTTTGTGTTACCTGTAAGTAATTTTGCATGAATAACTGTTGAAGTTCCATGAACGTCCTCGGGGTTGTTTTTTATTTTTAAGCAAAGTGCGCCACCTAGAGACGGGGAGATGAGCATCATCTATGCGTCTCTGAATTCACACACGGTCACATCACGTATAAAAAGGCATGTAAGAGATTTCAAATTTAAACCTGCCTCCTTGTTTCAGACTTGCTGTTTAAACAGGTAAAGGCAGAACGGATGCTGATTGGTAAAGACACATTAGGCACCCGTTCCCAGCTCACATTTCCAATTTCATTCACTTTAATGGCCGATTTAAGAATTGCAGAAACAGAAGATGCCGACACCTGACTAAATCACTGCTGTTTAGTCATGTGTGTTATTAACAAGCATTGGGTGGTTAGAAGCGTCGTAAAACAGGAGAAAAGAATAAAAGTTATTTGCAGAAAAACTGTGAATCTTTTTCTTCAGCCCCTGTGCTGACTCAAGTCAACCCAGTTTTACATTTTCATCTTTATATTCATACAGAGCCCCCCTCAAAACGCCCACCAGTGCGCAAAATCCAGGGAAACGTCTGAAGGGCCCCGGACAGACATGGCATGTTTCTCTGCTTTTAATGTATTTGTCATTGAGTGACACATTGAACGTTGTGTACGTATGCATGGCATACAAATGTACAATACAAACAACTTAGATATCTTCATGAGACTTCAAATGCTTTTTCTTTTTTGTTGTTTTTATTATTATTGATAAAAAATATATGATTTGTCCTCTGTCCTTCCATGACTCTCCAGAAGGCGTATTTTTGGTATTTTTGTAAATACTGCACAAATTGTTGGCCCCTTTTTAGAGAAATAAAGACATATAATGCTTGCTCTAAATATGCTAGATTAATTTATGACGCTCATTTTAAACTCATCAGAAGCAAGTTCCACATTTTGCACACAATCGTCCTTGCATGATTTACCCCCAGTCCATAAAATTACATCACCCAGGAAGATAATTTATACCCAGCATGCCACAAGACAAATAAACAATCTCATTCACTTTTCTCAATTATATTTTACAAATTGTGATGTTGACTCCTAAAGCTCAGCCTTATATATATAAAAATAAAAGTCAATCAGCCGTGAATTAATATAACCGGCATTTGGTCAGACAATTGTCTGTCCCCAAATCGAAATGTTATATAACGTATAACATCTAGAAATAACAAGATGATATAAATCAGGGTTTTAATCTGTATTTAGACAGAAAAGGAACAGAGAAAAAACGTCTTCATGAGGTACAAAGGTTAAACACCTTCCTTTACTCTTTGTTGAGTAACATTATTTTCTTTATTCAAGCCGTATTTTGTGAGCTATTCAACGAAAGTGCTTTTAAGATTTAGCTCAGTTCTGAGTTTTTTCAGAACTTAATCCTCAGAAGGATGTCATCAGAAACACACACACACCTTAACTGATCACATCCGTGGTTATTTGAGGACTGCATCTTATTATAACCTCAAAACAGTCAGAGATGTTTTAGTCATGGCCATTGGTTTCTTTTCAATCGGTTTGGAAAGGCTCTTGAGGAAAGAGACACATCCATTTGTTTCGGTTTCATGTCATGAAAGCTGCTCAGGTTGAGTCTCTCTCTCTCTCTCCTCTCTCTCTCTCTCTCTCTCTCTCTCTCTCGTGACACCTGATTCTGTGCGTCTGTCATCACGGCTTTGCCACGTCTGATGCGGATTAGGACAGATATCAAAATGATTTATATCTCTGTTGGTGCTGCACGCCTTAAGTTACCACAGAAAAACAAAACGCTTAGACAAACATCCAGACAATTTATGCATCGCATAGAAACGAATGACTGATTTACTAATTAGCCATTTAGTTCTCGATTTCATCTAAACGAGTAAACCGAAGTGTCTCCATCAAGGACACAATGGTGACCAGCCATAGGTTTACCATTTCAAACCTTTACAATTCTGTCATTATTTACTCTCATGATGTTCCAAACCTGTATGACATTTTTAGTTTTAGTTTTTGAAAAAACCTGGCAGATGTTTCTATATAACTGAAGTTAACGAGGACTGGTGAACTGCAAACAGGAAAATGAAAATTCACCTTTTGTGTTGTGTAAACCGTTTAACCACAGCCCGTACTCATAAACTCTCAGGGCAAAGTCATTTCAAGAAGGGCACAGATGAAGGGACAAGATTCATTTGATGTGCACCACAAGCAAGTCTTCTTAAGCCTCGTGTTTTCAGATTCTGGCAAGTCCAGCTGTGATCCATATCAACGAGGTTTTACACATTCTTTAGACACAGACTGCTATGAATGTGAGATTTAATCATGGTTTAACACAGTACAAGAAAATAATCTGCCTTACATAATGCACAAGACTTGTGAATTAACATTATAAACCAAAAAAGGCCGTGCAGAAATACAAAACAGTCATTATATACAGACATATAAACAATCACACCGGTGACCTCAGGTTTGGTCCCAGCCTTTGGGTTCTCGTAAAGGTTCTGGTACCTTTATCCAAAGTTTCACTATTGCACAGGTTTTCCCATTCCAATAACACAATCCATCAGGTGTTAATCATTTCTCGCACCTGTGGCACACAGTTCCGACCCATGTTATTTATAAGAGCTGCGGGCCTCTCGCAGCGAGCGGTCGTAAGGCATGGAAGCGAAGAAGGAGTTCCTCAGCTGACAGTTGATGAAGAACACGATGAGAAGGACCAGGAGAAAAAGCACCAGGCACATCACCACGTACGTGGCCAGGTCCGGTTTGTTCAGTTCGCCCTCGCGCAGCGCACCCCCTCGGCCGGTGGGCTTCAGCAGGGCGGATACGCTGACGGGCCCTTGGGACACGTTGAGTGAGGATGGCACGTGTGTGTGTGTCATCAGGTCAAAGTTTCGTGCGGCGGCCGTCGAGTTTAAGAGCATCTGTCTCAGCATGATGAGTCAACACAACAGACTGCAATGACAAACAACAAGTAGATATACATGTACAAGTTTATATAAACACATAGCATGCACGACAGACATCGTGGGAAATTAAGGACATGGTGTCGAGTTATAATTTTATATAGTTCATTAATTACAATTCTGTTGGCAATTCAAAATAATATGAGATTGTATAAAGTAAACATTTAAATTTAGTTGAAAGGCCATTCAATAGATGCAACAGATGAGATGACTTCAAATGCAAATATATTGTGGAAGATGCTTTTTTAAGTTAGATATTATTTTGTATGTCAATTAAATGTTTCGTTTGGGTACCATCCTGAAAAATCAGGTACCATTGTTACAACTTACATAGGATGTGGGGCAAGTTGTCACAAAAGGTTAACGTGTCTGAATGAAGCATCTGCTTTCCTGCGCAACAACGGCGCACATGCTCAAAAGATTTCTGTAGTTGCGATTTAAGGCGTTTCTGTACAGAAACTTTGAAAATTAATATATCCTAAAAACGGTTTACTACAGTAAGAAATGTGACTAATCCCGATCTCCGCTATGTAACTTTATCTTTATGGATACATACAGTGCATGCACTATCTGAGGTATGCATTAAAAAATTACACTTGAGCTCATAATGTTGCGCGTCATTTACAAGATTACAGGCTTTATATCCACTTACTGGCAGCTGGGCAGGCAGAACGCGGTGCGTCGTCAGGTGCGCATAGCACAAAGTCTCTCCTTCAAGCGCAGCAGACCTCCAAAACACTTCAGACACGAACTCTGATTTTCGGCACTATATCCGCAGAGGGTTTAAAGAGTCTATCCATGTCCTTTCCCATAGACCGAACTACCGATGAGAGAGGACCTCTCAAGGCGAGCGGACATCAACACTGACGAGTTAAAATCTCTCCAAATGTCTCAACAGACGCGCAATAACAGCTCCTGACGCGTTAGTATACTCACACAAAGTAAACCGCTCTATTCCGTCAAGTTTCCATGCCCATCTATCCAACATCCCGTCGCATGTTTATTTCCAGAGAAATTGGATGTCTCTCCAGACGCGCATCCATCTTCCACGACCGCTGGCGACGAGGGTCTATCGATCTGCTTCGGCTCCAAGAGAAAGGCGATTTTTATGAACACATAAAAGAAACATATAAAAGAAAGATAAACGAGCTGCTCTCTGTGCGCAATGGAGATGCACCGGAGACGCGTTAATGTCTCTCTCTCCTCCAGACAAATTCTTCAATTTGAGATAAAGTGAGTGGAGGAGTTGCAGGATGGTGCGGAATGTCTCAGACAGGTTTCACAGAGAGAGAGAGAGAGAGAGAACATGCAGCCTATCATGTGCACCAGCCATTTAAAGGGACCGTTTGAGTAGCTGATGTCATGACAACATTACTGGTGTTAGGCAAGGTTTAGGCAAGATCATCACCGTTCTCAATTTTAACTTATTTTATTGGCAAATGATAATGCCAGAGCTTTAATACACACACAAGGAAACAATAACAAATAAATATACACTAAAATCAATATGTATATCCAGTGAACCTGGTAAACATGCAGATGAGATCAGTGGTTGCTTTCTGAGGGTGTGCAGTTTTCTCTTGTATGTCTAAATTTACACCAGGAGAAAATGTGCCTCTGTCTCACTCCGCACAGAGTCTTCTTTTAGAAACCACTGCCTCTTTAATCACTGTTACTATTGCTCATGCTGAAAGGTAAATTATAAAGTGTGTAAATCTCTTGGCACTGTTTGTACAGAAAAGACTAAATCTTGAAGGTTGAGTTGTGATTTGACTGTCCTAAAGGATCATAAGAAATCCCATATAGACTTACACTGAAGGAGGGACCAGAAACAGACCAAACATACATAAAGAGCATCCAGATGCAGAACCTCATGGAGGTGGGCTCTTATGACTTGTCCTAGCACATGACCACCAATGCCCTAGCAACTACCCAGAGCAATGCAGCTACCACCTATAGCAACACGCCACAACATCCTAGCTCAAAGAAACGGCTAAGACCCACTCAGAACACTTTATACTTGAAAATCGCAGAAAGTTGGCGTGAATTGTTTGGACTATATTGCAAGAGCATGCATACAGATTTCCCTGGCAATCACCTGTTTTTGTGTAATGTTGAAAGAAAGACACACATCTTGTTAAACTGTAACTCAGCCTGTTGATGCAGTCGTCAAGCTTTAATTTAATGCCTCACATGTCAATGACTTCCCGCTCAATACTAAATAAACCTGCCACAGGTGTCATCTGGAGATCATTCGCTCTCATTAACCTACTCGACACGTTCTCGCAAGTTTTCCTGAGAAATAAACAACCACTTCTGAGTTGAACGTAAATATCAACTAGTGACTCCAGGTGTTTTGTGCTAAAGCGTCATGAATATTCATATCATTTTACAGCCCGAGGACACGCCCTCCCTGCGGTAATCACCACCCAGATACATCATATCACAGCTCAGAGGTTGAACATCAATATTCATAAGCACCTGTCCACAATTAGCATTGCACACATTCGGGCTTAACAGTGAAGGACAGGCTTGCATTGGTTCAGTGACCCCAAAGAAAAGAACAGATGCCGACATAAAATGTCATCAAAGTGTTTATGCTGCAATAACACAGTTTGCGCGCTGCAGTGCATCGAATGCATCAATTATTCGTTGGTACACCAAAAAATGAATATTTATTATTTATTAGCCCTCATAACACACATGACTTTCGTCTTTAGAGCACCAAAGGAAAAGACGTATCATACCGTGTCCACTAACATGACCAGGTTAACATGCTTCAAACTATGGCACCGCATGTAAACATCTTTCATAAATATGAACCTCAGAATCTCAGTCACTGCTCAGCATAAATATCCTCCGGTGGTATTCACATCCGCAGAAAGAGAAAACATAGCTGTAATTGCACAGGGCTAAGAAGATTACAATTGCTTTGCAACTGACACTTTTCCTCCAAAGGGCCCATTTTGCCACCGGCAACCTTTCTGCCTCCCCCCGCACCACTGACCCATTTTCTGTTCCTGCGCCGTCCAATTCAATCTACCTCTAATCCATTGGCTGACAAACTAGCCCCTCATCATCTTTATGAAATTCCACCTAGAGGGCCGTCGCGAGTCGATAGATGCAGCGGACGTGTACGAAAAGAAGAAAGCGTATTTTTAGATCTCTAAACACCAATTCTTAAGCTCTCTCTCATTAGAAGATGGCCTGCTGACAGAATTTTGCGTGCGTGCGTTAAAGAAAGGCTACAACTCTCCTCGCGGCCTTTTCCACCCAGCGGACGTGTGATTTCTGCACACAAAAACACAGAGAAACACTCTTAATGCTACATGTGTAACTAAATGCAAGACGCAAACGTCCTCCTACGTTTCCTCCGATGACAGCGCCGTGTTTTTGGCGGGGGGGGGGGATGGCGCGGGGGTAATGCGAGATAAGTCTTCCCGCCACAGGCTCGCTGACGCATTGGCTGACAGCCGCGCAGGCCTCCTGCGTTCACTAAACAGACTCGTGTTTGGTCACACACACACCTCATCAATTCAAGCCTGACTGCGGGTCTCTTCGGGGTTGTGTGAAGTTAACACCCCGCTGAGGTCTGCTCCTGGGATCGTGAACACAGTGTGAGTTTATCACACGCCACCTTGACAGAAACAAACACGAGGTGAAGGAGGAAATGAGTTCCATAAACAAAGATGTGCACGTGAAGCTTTGGCATGGTGTATCAGCTAAGTAAATTGGATCATGTAATGAAATTAAACTTACACTTACAGAGTTTAGCAGCTGTTCTTATCCAATCGGCGCTTTAGCCTTACAGGTGACATCACTACAGATGGCTGGTTTGTTAGTCACACAGTTTTTAAACAAAAAGCAACAAAAATCATTAATGGTATTGTTTAGGTTTGGGGATTTGAACAAAACCCCAATGCAATGTATTTAAATGTATAATAAGTTTCAAAGTGTTTTATGTATACTGTAGTGGCTAAAAGTGTCCAGGAGGCATTTTTATGTCCTTTTAATAAAAAAATATATGTATGGTGCAAAATGGACAAAACACTAGACTTTTAAGGTATTTATTTTGACAAAATGATTTGGAAAAAACACTAACTAAACTATAGTATATCAGGAAATATGGGTTTCATTTGAATTTACTAAAGAAAGAAACCCACAGAAAAATAAAACAGAAATGAAAATAAATAAAGAAAATTTTTTAAGAAAATAAAAAAACACCCTATAAGTTTTTCCTTTTTGAAAATTGAAATGAAATAACATTTCTTGCTCCAGAAAACACAAAATCAGTTCAGACGGTTTTATCGGACGCACATGCCTGGTCTGGAGTTAACTTCTGGTCTGTGTTTGGTTTTAATATAACAATTTATTTTATATTTAATTTATATTAATAATGATTTATAACAAATGTTTTATTGTATAATCATTTTATCAAATTAAATTAAATTAAATTAAAACTACACTGTATCAAAATAGTTGTGTCAACTAAAAATAATAAGGCAACCTATCACAAGCACCTTTTTGAGTTAACTCAACAAACAGGGACTGAAGTCCACTCAACTCAAACAATTAAGTTAAAGCGGAGGTAACATGCTATTTCATGCATTCTGACTTCCTTAAACTGTTAAACGTGCTGGCTTCTCAAGATTGACATGATGAACTTGTCAAAAAACAAGTTGAACATATGACGTAATATTTCTGTGCTCGATTCACTCAGCCAGGGTTCGTACAGGTTTCGGAAAGTTTTTTTCGAACATGGATGCCCGTTTCGTAACCAGGTTCTTAGTCCCTTATTGGACAATTCTCCAGGAAAAGCACGCCCATGAGTCATACACCGAGCGAAAGAGCACGCCCATCAATGCCGCTTCACTCGGCTGACGGAAGTTCAGCTGTGTTTGTTTGCTCAATGCATTTTGGTGAAGAATGTTATATAGACGGTGGATATAACACTGGATTTGGAGATCGTTTGAAACTGATAGATGCCGGACATGACCCTCACGCGGTAAGTCAAACTAAGTCATACTGTATATCTGTGTTTTGTGCTCGTACTGTATGTTCCAATGATGAACATGTGACGCTCACTCACACTTGACCGCCAGAGACATATTGACCATTTTGATTAGACCATTTAACATCTTCCCTAGAAACACCATCGCTTCAACCACCAACACGCTTGTGACCACATTACAAGATACTGAAATCCCCTCAGAACATCCTAGAAAACCACGAGGAAACTCTCTAGACACCGCATTGCAATGAGCTAAAGATACTGAGAACACATTAGCAACCACCCACACCTGCACAGCATCATGCAGTGAGTTTGGCACACAGCATATTTTGTAAAAATGCAGTTATGTATAAAATTGTAAAAGAGAATTTTGTATGACACACACACACACACACACACACACTGGTGTCATAATGTGATGATTCAGGTGAGGTTGTGGTTTCACAGGAACTATTAGACTCTCCATTACACCTCAATTATTAAACAGCCTCTCCTGAGATTTCTTCATCTTCCTCATGACACTCTCAGATTAATCTCATGCCAGGCAGAACACCTCACACTTAATTTCATGTGTATTTACTCTAGCTAACTGGTAGATCATTATATACAAACTTAATAAAATGTTTGTGATCAAATTTTAAACAGTTCAGATTAAAAGTGACATGCATCTCTTGATCTGTGCATACAGGCTGCATGCTTGCCTGCGTTTCATGTGTGTTTACATGACAGACTGACACGTTAGATGCAGTTGTCATGTGACATGAGAGGAATACGGTCCACAAATAAGAGAGAGAGAGAGAGAGAGAGAGAGAATTTTTGAATTTTGAAAAAACTTTTAACAATTAATTATGCAACACTACAAATGACAAGTAGAATAAGAGAGAGGACAAAACAATAATAATGATAAAAAAAAACATATATATATACAGTATATGAACCTAAATGTTACCATTATAAAGAAAATCTAATTTCCTTCAAAACCGGAGCACAATGCTCAGTGACAATTCAAAAGTTGACATCTTCCATAGAGAGGGAGAGAGAGAGAGGGTCAAATGATAAGAAATTGTACTTGAGCATTGTTTAAAAAAACAATTAAAAAAATGATTTTCAACTAGAGTTTACAGTAACCCAAATTCATCTGAGTTGTCTTAAAACTGTGGAGGCATTCTCTTCATCACATTGATGGCCATTCCATGACAAGCATCTGTTTTAATAAGGAGCACTGAAAATGTGTGTGTGCGTGTGCGTGTGCGTGCGTGTGAAAGAGAGAATCAGGTGAATTTTAAAGGCTGTTTGTGTGAACCGTTTGCTTGCGTGGCTGGAGAAAGCATTAGATACAACACCAGCATCTGCTAGATCAGGCCACATAACACCATTCACTGACCAGAGACAAACATCACGTGAAGGAAATACAGATTTTTTACCTCTGAAGGAAATGCTGTCCACCATAAAGATGGACCAAAGAGGTCAAATTGAATTTGGATGAACGTTTCAAATTATATTCATAACTCCTTGTATCCTGTAGATGAAATCATCGTGTTTGTCCTTTAGGGTAAGACACAACAGCTTTGAATGCGCAGCTAATTACATGCAAAATATAGAAACACACACACAGAGTCTCAATGGGTAATGTGAAACAAAGTGTTTGCAGGGGTTTCAACGCTGCAGGTCATTATCTTAAGCTTAAACAGAACCATGTTATCTCTCAAAACAGTCTAATAATAAATCAGATAAAGAGGAAACGATCTTTCCTCTAGAATCAAGGAAGAGCGCAGTCCACTTCAATCCCACAATCCAGCGTGACCAATCGCTGTCAATCTCAAGATTCACCTCAAGAGCGTGATGCTTACAACATCAGATCGCCATTGTCAATCCCACAATCCACCTCGAAAGCGTGATGCTGGGTTTCCATGGAAACATGTGCTCACTTTAAATACGTTTCTGTTGCATTTTGTTGTTTTCGCCTGATTTGTGTTATCAATCTGAGGTTTGGTTCGCGGTGTTAACCTTAGAAAGATCAATGAATAACCCAGGAAATATGAACATGACCATGGGTCAACAATCTAGGTTAACAGGTGTGAAACGGCAATTCAAAAATTCATTTGTAGAGCAAAACATATTCTGCTGTTGACTTGACAATTATAGCACATCCTACTCAACATGACTCACTCCAGATCTAATGTCTTTGGATAAAATTAGAGCTAGCGGTTGGAGATGGCAGGCTAGCTGTTTCTCCTCCAGCATGTGTGTGCGTGTGTTTATATGTGTGGATTTGTGCGCTGAACATCTCTCGCTGTGTCCCGTAATGACCTGCGAGACGTTTGACAGGTGAGAGCAGACCCAAACCTTCCACCCGCTCTGGTGTTTGTTCCAACAGTCTGACAGAACCGGTTCGGTGTGTTCTGGTGTCACTCTGGATTCTCAGACATTACGCCAACGGACCGTTCGCGGATGCGGTGCATATTGCAGACAATACTGCCAAGAAATTTGCGAAAAAAAAAGAGTCCAGCAAGAGGAGGTGTTGCTTACAGAGGACCAGATTGCAACAATGATCACTTCTAAGGATAGACCTACCCGAGGTGGTGATGCGGGGCATATACGCCTTTTCTATTTAAAAGTGCTTTAATCACAATAAGACAGGAAACAAAAATTAAATAAGTGAATTAAATATAAATAAAAAATATAAGTAAAACATGAATATATAAAAATATATGTACAGTTGCAGAAAAAGTTAAGAGACCATTTCAGAATTGTTTTCAGTTTTATTGAATTTAATATTTCTAGGTTTGTGTTCAGGTTAAATGATCATTTTTGTTTCTTTTCTGTGAACTACTAACAATATTTCTCTCAAATAAAAAAGTTTCTATTTACATTTATTTGCAGAAAATGAAAACTGGAAAAACCGCTGAGATGCTCTGTATTTTTTCAGACCTCAAATACTGCAAATTAAGAAAAAAAATTTAAGCAATGCAACAGTCATGTTTATTTAGGCAAATGTCGCATTTTTTTATGTGATCATTTCGATCTCAGTTTTCATGTTTCTGTTGTCACATCGCTGTTGGATGACTGTATGTCACATGTGTGTACATCTAGAAATGCTCATTAAATGAAAAGTTGCAATGGTCTCTTATTTTTTTCCATGGCATATAAATATACACAGATAGAAACGTGCTATGTGCCAATAAAAGTCTTTAAAATGCCCCAAAGAGGCACGACTCTCCCGGCCTGTCTCTGGTGAGCTGAGCGAGAGTTAACAAATTCCGATCACCAGTAGGACTCAATGGTCGTCCAGCATCTGTCCCATGGTGCCGCGGGGCGACAGTCATGACAGGACCGAGTGAGATGATGATGATGGTGCAGGGGGAGCTTTGCTGTGGACTGTAATGAGTGATGACTTCTCTCGAGGGACTGAAGGAGCGCGTGAGGGAGAATAAGAGGAACGAACAGGGAATAAGTGGTGTCATTCCTCTCGGCACACACCGGTACATTTGTGCCCTGGAGGACCGGTATATAGGAGAGATCCTTCATTAAGATGTGTTCTTCTACACCGTTTCAACAAAAGCTAGATTGAAGTCAACAGATATTTGAAATATTTTTGAGAAAGAGGCATCTATACAAACGTTTATGTCCATGAGAAATAATTGAGATATTAAAGAGCTTATATCTGTGATTTTTATTTCCTAAGGGTTGTGAGCCTGAAGACAAAATCTCAACAGTGTCTCAAATCGTGACAAAATTCCATCTTTGTCCAGAGCAAATGATCTGGGATATGCCACCCAAATAAACATTCATGTTCAGTTCTATACTCGCACGGTATGCGTGTCTCATTTGTGTCTTTTCTCCCAATCTACAAAATGAGCTATACAATGTGACCTTCAAGAAGGTCTATTTCTATTTCTAATGAGGAAATAAAAGCCATCAGAGAGCACCAAAGAGGCACATAGCCAAACCCGTGCCCATCACAGGCATGCCACCACGCTTATGCGACGCTCCCGGCGGGTGGCATCATCGCACAATGACACACACCACCAACCAGACACCTGCCTCTCTCCTCCTCTTCCTCGCAGACACTCGCCAGCTGAGATGTCACACACCTCGAGCGCTCTGCCTGTGTTTATGTCCTTTTTCCTATCATTACTTTGACGTCTGAATGCATCGCTGCAGCCAAACAGGATTCAGACTGCTTAGCATTCAGCAGCATCGCCTGGGACACGACAACAAAATGCATTCAAATCCAGCGTCTTGTCCCTTACACGCACATGAACCACGCTGTCCATCACTCAAAAGCGGTATCAGATTCATTCATTGATCGGAGTTTAATTTACATCCTTATTGAAATTAGTACACACATGAAAACAAGAATATATCGTTTCACACCGTCAATACAACTTAAACAACATCAGATTCATGAAGTGTTGTGAAAAGTGTTTCTCTTGACTTTACCAACCCTTTAACCCCCAAAAAAGAGAACATTTGTGAAGATTCCTCTGTGAGGATGAAATATATGACAAAGTGTCACTTAGTGTTCTTTTATGGATATCAATAAGTTTACCATTTTAAAATGTGCAAAAGAACATTAATAAGTAAGTGAATATTCCTTTGAAGGGTAGTGTATGTTTAAAACATTTCCGGTAAGAAAATATCAGGTCTAATCTCAAACATCAGATTTTTAAAAAGAAAGTGAATAAAACTGATCATCTCAGGCCGCATTCATTGATGAAATAATAAAACATGATTTATACATTAGAAAACAATGAGCTAATTATAGTCCGTAATGATGTTATGAAAAAGGTGGATAGTGAACATTAGAAGCCTCTGCCGGTTCCAGTGGTGAAAGGTGAGAATTAGAGATGTGCCCCCGCGTGAGCAGGTGAGAGCCTGCAGTCCTGTTAAAATGCCTCTCGCATGATTAATGGCAGACCACCTGTCTGAGATGATGACGTTCAGAAAAAAACGCCTGCAGGCATGGCTGATTTCCAACAGCTTATTTTTACCTTGACACAAAATAACTCACCAATAATATTTGACCATTAGATATAATAAATCATATTTCTGTGCATGTTATTTATAGCAAGTTCTTATGAAAATATGTTACTGACTATCAGACTGTACATGTTACACACACACCTGAAGAGTGTAATGAGGTTACCGTTAGATGTGTGTGTCTGTGTGTGCGTGAGTGAGTGAGTGTGTTTTGCCGTGTGAGAGGCCGAAGACTCTGGTAGCCATCTAATGGGTTTCCTCCACGACCATGCCGGGGTTGATAAGAAACAACACGGC
The DNA here is from genome assembly GCF_024868665.1 of Triplophysa rosa. NCBI lineage: Eukaryota > Metazoa > Chordata > Actinopteri > Cypriniformes > Nemacheilidae > Triplophysa > Triplophysa rosa. Next base: position 22,954,827 of record NC_079902.1, read on the forward strand.
TTCTGATAGACCACAGGGAGATGAATCATCCTGCCAGTCAGAGGAAACGCTGAATGAAATTTAAAGGCATATTTCATACGGAAATTCTCTAAGGGACCAGACGTGTCACTACGGTGATAATTTGATTTTGAGTCTTACGAATATAAGAATGATGTGTGGAAGGCCATTATTTTGTTAGATAGCCATGCCTGAGCAAAAGCAACTAGGAAAAAACTATACTTGGAAATACTTTGATGACTCTGTTGGTAGTCAGTGTAATACGTGCTTGACTTTTTTTTAGATCCTGATGGATGGACTCAACCCTTTAAGTATGCTACGTATCTTTTTACGTCATTACCAGATGTATGCTAAGGAAAGCTGTCCAACACCGGAAGTGCCATACAGAATCTGCATCCGGCCCTTTTTCCACGACCACGAATGTGGTCAACATTTTCAATAAATGACAACATGATGATACAGTTGCTTTGTTTGGTAACACTTTACATTAAGGTATTTATGAAGCATTTATAAATGTGTTCATTAACGATTAATAAGTCATTTACAAATGCATTATAAAGCAGTTATAACTGCATGAATAAAAAGGGGGATTCTAACGAAATACCTGCCAAATAGTGAGCAGGTATAAGAAAAACAACACAACCCCCTAAAGTGTCCAGTCTGACAGCCTATTTTGCAAACAACATCAAGATAATAATGAATGTGCTTTCGAGTCAAATAAATAATGAATAAATACATTTATTAAGCATTTATAACATGTGAGTTAAAATGGCTCACTATTTGGCAGGTATTTAGTTAGAATCCCCCTTTTTATTCATGCAGTTATAACTGCTTCATAATGCAATTGTAAATGACTTATTAATCGTTAATGAACACATTTATAAATGCTTTATAAAGGGAACCTTAATATAATGTGTTACCCTTTGTTTTTTTGGGGGGGGTGAATATCTCTTCTCATATCCCTTCTCAGCTCTCTCCAAACTTTTAAAAGACTTCCGGGACGGACGGTCAGCGCACTTTATCCTGTTAAAGAGAGAGGAGTGAAGAAGGTGAATATGATAAAGAACAGAACGTGTCCGTTTACCAAACGACAGCGTTGTGGAATCCTTTTAAGTCAAACAGCACAAAGACTTAAAGAGCAGCACTTTACAGTAAGACACGCACTATAAAAACTGAGCTTTTATATGACAGCTGACCCTACAGTTCATGTGTGCTTACAGATCTTTAACAGGATTTTCAGCTAGACAGATGAGCAGTGTATGAGAATGCTTCAGAATTACACTTACCTTGACAGGGATTGGTGAAAAATGGTCTATAAGGATTAATGCACACATGCAAATGCAAACACAATATGACACAGCGGTTTTTGAGAGGTTGTTATCTGGGAATAACGAACCTGCAAATGTCACGACTGGACAATCAGAATCAAGCATTCCAACGAGCCGTGTGATAATACTCAATAGTCTAAGCAGTGTTTGTGAGAATATTTGTGAAAAATATTTTCACAAGCCTGTTGTCAGTCAACGGACAGTTATTTTCATTGAATTAAGTGGAACGAGCCATTGTTTAATCATTTCAAAAACTGAGACTCACTTTGAGAGGACGTCTGTATCCGCGCGTGTGTGTGTCCTGTATCAGCAGATGTTCAGTCTTGCACTAGTGAATGTCATTGTGGGTTCGCAGCACACATGGTGTGTGAACAGAACGACAACAGCAGAGGACGATGATGTCGCCGGATACACAATCAGAGAAGAAACAGATTTCCTGAAACGGCACAGGTCAGTATCTTAATAATTGTAGAATGCAGAACAGATACTATTTAATTATAATGACATCATCACTGTCCGAGAGCTTTTGAATATTTTATTTCTAAATGACGTTAATTGAAAGTTGGATATACACTATTGTTGAAAAGTTCAGTGTCACTTATGTGACTTGTTTCTTTTGACCTTGCAAATCTATTGCAGACGTATGCATAAATGTCTGAAATTAGTTTCGTAGACAAAAAATTAATAGTGCAAACAAATGTGACCCAGTCTGTAAAAACCAGGATAAAGTCTCAAAATCAAATTCTGAGATAACAAGCGTCAAAGTTTGATTCAAACCGTTAATTTCACTATGATCTTCATTTCTGACATGACCTAAGTCAAAATTCAAGATATCAAGAATATATTTTCACAGAATGTTCTTTATGTTGGATGATTTTTTGTAAATCACAAAAAAATGACTTTCGCTGGGTTTTCACAGACTGGGTCACATATTAGTTGAATTCAGTTCCATTAAAAGTTGTATCAAAAAGTAAAGAAATAGATTTGAGTTTTTCTTCATTATGCAATCCAAGTCAATAAGAGCCTAGAATAGATGTGACCTCCTAAAACAAGTTTTCATTTATTTTGCAATTTTCTGTAGTCAACTATTACCGTTGTTGCATAGTTTTGATGTGTACTATTAAAAAATTAGTAAGTAAGGCTACCCAAACGTTTGAACGTTAGCAGCGTATAGCACATCTAAGATATTTACAAAACAAAGTTTGAATGAAGTGTGTACATTAACCAGCTGGAATTAAAGAAAGTGCCTCGTACGCCGTGTAATATTACACTACATTAGACGTGTAGACTAGCAAAGTAATGGAGCCATCAGAGAGATGCTGTAAAACATCCTTCACATCTGACTCTAAAGGTGGATGACATGCCGTTGGACAGTCACAACATCATTTCAGTCACACTGAATCATACCTCCTCTCCGAACCTTCTCATATTAAAGTGCCACATCATGTCAGACAAACAAAACAACTTCTTGATTTCTTCATCCTGGTCACCATCGGCGAGATTTGGGGCTGTTGATGCCATGGCAACTGTCACCGCTGGTGCTATTCGCTTGATGTCATCCGTACACCCACCAGGCCCAGAACAAATACCTTCCGGCACGAGCGACCTGACAGTGTGATAAAATACCTGTCGTAGATGTCAAGCAAACTTAATCTTGAACACCGCGTCTCCTCGCATGGCAAATATTGCATAATGGCCTGGTGTGTGTTGAGCTGACGCTAGTGGAATGGAGATGATACCGTGGAGACAACCTTAGCCATCCAGCCATAATGAAAGTTGTCGGATCATGTCACAGTGAAACATATCTAACAGAATAATAACAACAACCCCTGGAACACATTTGTGTGATGTTCATCTTTCACGTCACATTCGACCGGGGGAAGCTAAATTTATTTGTCTGCTTATAGTGCTGGTTTGTCAAATCAAGATGTATTTTGGTGTGTACGCAGGTTTTGATTTACTCTTTATAGGGTTTTGGATTCAATATGACATGCACTATGGGAAATTTAACCTTTCAATTTTCTAACATTTGTCTTGCGAAATTTCCCATTGCACAGCGTGCCAATTACATCCATGGAGAGAATTCAATTTTGAGGCTACCGTCTTCCCAAATTTCCCATTTCGGTATTAAAAAGGTCAGGCGTACCGGTTAATGCAATGCACAGATTAAAACTGAGCACATGTTAAAATCTTACATTTATGTTTTGCATTTCAGAAGCAAAAGCACAACCGTACATTTTGTTTGATAAGGTTTTTTCCTTGTGAAATAAATACGCTTTCTGAACATCTGGTTGCTTGGTGCCCTTCTCATATAGATATAAAACAGCTGATAAAGAGCAAATAAATGAGTCAAACTGAGGCCACTTTAAAACTTTTAATTTCAGTAATAAATAACACTATATATGAAGTGTTTGGTTCCGAAATGAGAGAAACATTTTTTTTCAAAAATCATGTTTTTTATTATGTTATCATGTTTTTATTATGTTTGATAATATTTAATATATTAATATTAATAATATTATGTTGATTGATATCAGAGTTTTCTCATTTTGGAACCAAACTCTTCATATGTTTCTCAATCATTTGATTCATTATAGAAGTGAAAAATATGCTTTTTAAACATAATGGATGTCATAAAAGTACTGAAACATAGGAATGCAAAAGTACTGCTAGCGAAAAACAAATGAATATCATACTGCAAAACTCTTAAAAGTGTGTAATGTACATAAAATCTCTCTCTCACACACACACACACACACACACACACACATATAAATATCCTGCAAACATAAGACTTAAAGGCATATTAAAATGCTATTAAACCCTAAGCACAAAAGTACTGTAATGTGTGTAACGTGTTGTGTTAATTAGAAAGCCTGTGAAGAGGTGGAGAGGAAATCTGCTTTGTGTGCCTTCACATTGATTTATGTACCAGTTTAAAGTATGTGGTTTATGTACCTCAGAGTCTTGTATTAAATTGTGCAACGACACACAATATCACAGTGTTTTCACCACCTCTCTGCTCCTCTCTCGGCCTCTCATACAAATGCTCCGGAGGCATCTCAGAAAACTCAGCCTGATCACACAGGAATTCCTAGCTATTTTACGGGGTGGCTTATTCGTATGAATTCGTAAAAAACGTACGATTACTAGCATAAAAGCAATACTGAAGCCCAACCCTAAACCTAACGTCACTGGCGCGAAAGCAAACCGTACTTAAATGTACGAATGTGATCGTACGGATTCGTACGAATTAGCCTAAACGTTGTTGCCGTGAGATTGTGTTGGAAAACTCAAACTCTACAGTTTAAAGTCTTCCACACTACTGTGTTTTTTGGAGTTCTGATGAAACCTCTCGAAAAAATGTCTGAATGTCACTACATTAGATCTCATGCAGTCGAGCAAAAGGGATCTGAAAACAAAAGCTGTAGGAGTGTCTCCCAAAACAAACTTCACTTTTCTAATCCATTCTGTCTTTTTCAACAACCGGTCCCATGGTGTTGTTCTCCTCAAGGTGTCCCCGAAGAACAACCAGAGGCAGGGGCGGACTGGCCATCTGGCGTACCGGGCGTTTTCCCGGTGGGCCGCTAACGTATGGGGCCGTAACGGAGGCGTTGGCCGCATAGACGGACGTATTATAAATGCGAATGCACGCAATGTGAATGCAAAAGACACGTATGCATGCACCCCCACAACCCCCCCCCAAACGACAGATTCGGTGGAGGGCCGATGCGGTCCTAAAAATGCCAGGGCCGATTTTTCTTCCCAGTCCAGCCCTGACCAGAGGTGTACAATCATCACAACAACTAAACATGTTTCATTAGCATTTCACAACATGGCTAAGGGTTATCTTCTTTTAAAACCCTGCTTTTACCTCTGGCTAAAGCAACATTTCACGCTTATGATTTAAAAAAGAACAGAAAAAAAGGATTAGCAAAGTATTTAACCCTGGGTTATGAGTTAGAACCACTTTGGGGTTAACTTCAGGGTTAACTCTGCACTTCGGTGAAAAAGTTATTTTTACATTGTGAAACGGTGCAGTGTTCAAATGTAACAGAACAGAAACATGGAACCAATCATAAATCGCCCGGTACCTCATTAAATATCCATGAGCTCGCTACAGTCCCAGAAACTTGTCGGAAAGCAAGTTTTAAAGCGATATTTCAGACAAAATTCAAAAGTTTTACTCACCCTCAAGGCATCCTAAACGAATATGATTTTCTTCTGGAAGAGCAATGAAGTAGTTGTTATAATCCCAAGTATCATTTGACTTCCAAGCGGTAGAATGGGAGTGGATGCTTGCTTTCGTAAGTTCCGGTGACGAATGTGGCATTTTTCGTTTTGAGCCAATAGGATGTCGCTCCTATATACGGAAGCATTTGTTACCATCATTTGCAAGGTAAGCAAGCATCAGTGCACGAGCAGCCCGAGGGATAACGGAAGCTAGACGTTAACGTTAATAGCGCTGTCAATATGGATATTTCTCTTAAACAAACCCATTGATTCGCGTCAGAAGACATTTGTTAAGACCACAGAGCCGTGTCGAGGCGTTCTTTGATCAAATGGATGTACTTTTTGGACCTTCAAAAAGTCAACTACCATCCACTCCCATTCTACCGCTTGGAAGTCAAATGATACTTGGGATTATAACAACGACTGCATTGCTCTTCCAGAAGAAAATCATATTCGTTTAGGATGCCTTGAGGGTGAGTAAAACATGAGGAAATTTCATTCAGTAGTTTCTAATGCATTGACATTCAGGTATTCAGGTGTCCAAATATGTTTTGTGGCCGCTGCGACCCCCCCAGCACCCCCTCACTCTCTCAGGGCTGTTTTTTGGCATTTTTGCCGAACTTGTCGCTGAGTTGTTGAATGAGGTCAGACAGTTCTCCCGTGGCCTGAGATTTCTCTTCTAGAAGTTCGTAGCGCAGACTGGAGATGTCCTGCTTTATTTCCTTCAGTTCACCTGGAACACACACACACGTCTGGTTTATTATCTCCGTGGGGACAGTCCATAGGCGTAATGTTTTTTATACTGTACAAACTGTATATTCTATCCCCTACCCCTAAACCTAAAGATCATAGAAAAATTTTTGCATTTTTAGATTTAAAAAAATATTGTTCTGTACAATTTATAAGCTTTTTTGCCCATGAGGACCTCAATTTTGGTCCCCACGGTGACACGAGTCCCCACACTGTAAAAAATGATTTGTTGTTTTTTGTTGTTTCAACTTAAAAAAATAAGTTACCTGGCTGCCTTAAAATTTTAAGTTAGTTCAACTTAAAAATATTAGTTCACTTAATGAATTTGTTGCAAACTCGTTGTGTTGACTAATATTTTTAAGTTGAACTAAATTAAAATTTTAAGGCAGCCAGGTAACTTATTTTTTTAAGTTGAAACAACAAAAAACAACAAATCATTTTTTACAGTTTTTGTTGGTGTGCATTCAGGTTTAGGTCCCCACCGGGATATACAAACATGAACACACACACACGCATAAACACACACACGCACGCACACACACGCACACACACACACACACACACACAACCGTCAAGGTCTAACGGTGCTTATGTTCATAAACACACACAAGCACAAACAGGACACAATATGCAACTTCAATCTGTGAGAGTAAAACGACGTAACAATGAATTTTTACCTTCATTAACTTCATCATTCTCTCTGTCGACTTGAGCCTTCAAAACATAGCGCTTAATTAACCGCTTCATTATCTTCTGTTACACAGAGAGAAAACACACACACACACGCACGCACAGAAAGATAGTCAGTTTGAGGAGATTTGGAGAAAGAATGAGATTCTGCATAGAGAAGTTGTTTAATGCATTTGTTTGTCTGTCACCTGGTGGCGTGTGGGTTTTTTAATGGGTTTCTTTATGGTGTTGTCCTCTCTGCTCCTCATATTTGCTCGATGATGATCGTACTAAAAAATAAAAACAACAGTTCTCAGAGCGACACAACTCATGATGCTTTGACTTGTTTTGAAAGGTAAACGACATAACATTCGTTGCTTGTTTACAGAAGTGTTTTCTATGAGCAATCACGCACATTTGTGGCTCACGTCACACTCACAATCACGCTACAAATCTCCTCCGATCCTACATTACGAATTCTGCTCCACATTCGGCTTTGTAAATTGCGCTCTTAGACAAGTCTTGTTCGGCAGCCGCGACGACTGATGGAGGAAAATCCTCAGATGAAGCACGGCAGCGTTTTGAATGACACTTGATTGAGTCTGAGTGTCATTTTCAGTTTCAATGATCTTAATCAAAGCCCTTATGTCTGTCTGAAGCGCTTCATACAATAACTGCAAACCAAGACGTCACACCATCAGATCTGCGTGAGACCGAATTAACCAGCACAAACTATCTTTTGATATCTTCAGCTATAAAAAATGCTTTTTAGGGTATAAACCGAAAAGTGAATAACACAAACAGTGCAAAACAAGCAGGTCTGTAGTGTCAAATCATGAATGTGTTAGAACCCAAACGTCCCAGAAACAAATGAGAGTGTAATTGTTGAACTTGGATTGTAGAGGTAAAATAATCTGGATTTGGGTAAATTTGATGAGAAATGTTTGAGTTGATATTGAGATCTTCACTAATATTGACTTTTGACCGCAGACTTGACAAATCTGAGCTCAGTTTGACACGTTGTAGACGTCTCTTCTGAAACTAATGACAGAAACATTTCTGACGCGTTTTCTCACGTCTGAGATGCAGATGAGACACAAGCAAAAGTTTCCATTTGCTCTCCATTTAATATCACTGATGTCTAAGAGAAACAATCGAGATAAGATCTCATCTGTATTTTTTCCATCTTAATATTACTGTAACAGAAGTGAGTGAATTGGGATGTAGTCTCTTACTTTCAGCCGTGAGTTGAGCATCCCCATCTCCTGCTCGTTGACATGAAGATGACTTTTGCCCTTGCAAAGTCTCAAGAGGCAGCACTTGACCCGGACGATCAGGTAGTAGAAGGATTTCGGGCTGGGCACCAGATTAAACGGAGCAGGGAGTGTCCGTCCCTCATCGAAATACGACAGCCAGAGTTTAGCACGAGCAAACTTCCATTCGACATCAGCGTCTTCCTAAAGAGAGAGAGAGAGAAAGAGCTACGATCTGATCGATCAAGACATGATTTGTGAACTCTTACAGAGAGTTTAGTTCTTGATAACCTCGATCATACCTCGATCTCCTGGTAGGAGCTGTTTATCATGGCGATCAACATGTTGAGCAGAACCACCACCATCGTGACATTATAAACCCCGTACAGCACGTAACCAATGTTCTCGATGAACTTATGATCATACTTCAGAACCACAGAAATCACCTCTGACAGACCAAATATAGACCAGAACAGAGTCTTAAAACTCTCCTCAACCCTGTGAACACAACAGACACACAAATGCATGAAAAAAATCAATAATAACTATGTATTTGAACAATTTTCCCATTCGTTCTACTTATCAAAGTAATTTTTGGAGAAACAAGTTGATATTTTCAAAAAACTGAGAACCATAAAACATTTATTGGGGTTTGGAAGTCATCGTTAGCAAGAAATACACACATTCATGACGAGGCACGACATGCTAGCTATCGAAACCGGCAAGTACGTTAGTGCAGCACTAACTCTTTGGTTTCTTTGCTGTCGTTGGTTTTGAGACTTGCATATTCGATCGTTTCATCTTATAGTTAGCTGTTGGCTAACGTCACCAAGGCTACGAGTCTAATATGTGACGTATGCCGTAAAGCAGGTCGCACTCTTTAAGAGCTGTTCTGCCACTGAAATAATTTAGAAGGCATTATTTTAAGGTCGAAAAACTACATAGTGTCGCTTTAAGGGACAACACAGGTTAATAATAAAGGAAACTTTAGCGCCCCCTTGAGTTTTTTAATCAACACCACTACACCTTTACATTTAGCAGGAATATCTGAATGCTATGTGCACCTGAGGTTGAGTGAAAGTTTCATTTGTGAGCTGTGAGAATGAAGACTATGAATCATTCAGTGAATCAAGTCAAGTGACTCAAGCTGTTACATAATGGATGTGTTTTCTAAGATGTTGTTTTTTAAAGTCGAACTTCAATAGAAAGAGTCAAGATCTTTTTTGTTTCCTCAAACATGTACGTGTCCATACAAACAAATGATCACTACACTATTGAGTGTGTGTGTGAGCTTATATGTTAAGCACATATGACGCGCAAATGATATGAATGAAAGATTTATGTTATTTATTTTTCTCTTTTGGGGTGATAGTTGCGATTCACGCACATTCTACCGTTCCCTTACAACTAAACTATAATGGCACATAATCACAAATTAAAACTTTTTTCGTTGTCTTCATTCCAAGTAATATTGCGTAATGTTTTCATCTAATTGAAGTCGCTCTGTTTCATAAAGGCGTTATATTGTCTAATATCTCTTTCAGATCTGGTTTAGTCTTTCTCTCGATCACAGAAGCTTTATGTTATTATGCACACAGCAGGTATATTATTGCCATAAGCAACTAGATTTATTAACATGTAAATCACATTAGACAGAGAACATTAAAAATAATCCAACTAGAAAGTCATTCAAAAGCTGCTGTTTAATTTCTATAGCTCCGTATTCTCTTTCTTAATTTCCTTTCCTTTATGAAACTTTTTTATTCTTTTTTCATTGTTGTGTGCTTGGCTCAAACACACAATAAATGCACTCTCAAATATTAGTGTGAGATTAGATGCCATTACAAAAGCAATCAAAACCATTCAATCAAATGGTGAAATAGTGAATACAATTTGACCTCACATTTGTGTGTGCTTTAAGGATGTTTGTTTAATGCTATCTAATGTTTAGCGTAGCGTCGTTCTGATGTCCTGTGAGGTGCATTGAGCTGTAATCATAATATTTTTTCCACCTTTCGATATATATATGTTTTCAAATGCTACAGATTTGCTTAACAGGGAATGTTTTGAAAAGATATAGACAGAGAGAAAGAGCCAAAGGGAAAGAGAGAGAAAGGTAGTGAGACAGTTGTTCTCTTTCTTTGACTCTCTCGCCCATACCGACATATTTCCCTGACACACACACATGCATGTACGCACGCAGACACACACACACACGCACCCACGCACGCACGCACGCATGCACACACACAAAATCTCACTCAAATTCATTTATAAACACGATTGCTACAAAACCAGTGATTTATGCTGTAGTCAAAACCACAGGGATCCTCAAAGTTCAGTACTTGACCTGATACTTCATCTGAAGTGAGTTAACAACTTCAGAGCGCAAATTACAAACGTAACCTGATTATTTCAGTTCTATCTGTTTTTTCTAAATCTCTCCCTTGTCCTCTCTTTCTACGTCTCTTTATTTCTGTCCCAGTCGGCTCTGGCGAGATGATGTTCAATTGAAAAGTGTGTTATTGTGATGTGTGTGTGCGTGCGTGTATGTGTGTGTGTGTGTGTATGCATGCAGCTTTAAACATTCGAATTCAGCAGAACGGCTGAAAGTCAGCAGACCCTGAGGGGGGCGTTTTTAAAGAGTTTCCTAAACATTTTTCTATGTTCCCAGGTGACACTCCTGAAACGGTTCTGTGTGACGGATGCACAGATCGTGACTGAGATTCATGATCGATGCGGCTCACCTTCATCCAGCGGGAGAGATCCGCTCTGCTCTTTTGGTTCGGGGACACGTTCACTCATTCTGTCCGTTTCTGTCTTTTTGTTTCCTCTTTGTTACTTATCTACTGAGTCTGAAAGTGAAAGCCTGCAGTGCTGTTTCAGAGAGACTCGCTCCATCACCACCACTCTCTCGCTCTCTCTTTTCTGTTGCTCTCTCTCTCTTCTCCTGACTCACTTCTATACAACATCCACCTGCACGCATCTCACAAAACCATTTCTCATCCACACTTCACCCCAAAATCGAAACCAAGAAAAATGTTTTTGGTTCAGTAAGCTATGATTACAATATATCGTTATTGTAATTATAGCTGCAGTTTTTAGTTCTTGACTGTTAGCTTTAAGGTCATCACATGCTATAAAAAATCAAAAGCGATGTAGATTTAATGTTTATTGTCCAAGAAAACGGACAAAAAATACAGATGACATGTTGCACTCAGACTCCAAGTTTTTAACAAGATTTTTTCTTCTGAGTTGCAATTTTGTCCTAGACACGATTTCATAAGAGACACTTCACCTATAGTCTTCACTCATGCTGCCTACAGAGCAAACAATCTTCATCCCTTGACAGGTGTTAGTGCAAGTGCATGTGTGTGTGTGTCTGATCAATTTGTGCTGTACAGTTCTCTTTCAAGTGTCCTCTCACCAGCACCTCTGCAGTACTATCTGCTCACACACACACACACACACACGCACACACACACACACACACACACACACGTCTGGTTTACTATCTCCGTGGGGACAGTCCATAGGCGTAATGTTTTTTATACTGTACAAACTGTATATTTTATCCCCTAAACCTAAAGATCATAGAAAACCTTTTGCATTTTTAGATTTGTAAAAATATCGTTCTGTACAATTTATAAGCTTTTGTGCCCGTGGGGCGCTCAATTTTGGTCCCCACAGTGACACGAGTCCCCATGTGTTGGTGTGCATTCAGGTTTAGGTCCCCACCGGGATATACAAACATGAACACACACACACACACACACACACACACACACACACCGTCTGTCCCAGGAGAGATCATTATCACTTCCACCTGCACACAAACACACTTGAGACACACTGAACCACAGAAAATTCTGTCTGCGTACACACACACCAAACTTGTGCTTTAACCTTTAAAGCTTGTTAGCAAACCCGTGAGTGCTTCCACACTGTTGAATCTCAGAACAAACTGTCTGCTCTACATTACCCATGATTCACCAGACGGCACACTCAGACAGGATGTGATCGATCCACTCGAATTCTGTGCCACACCTTCTAAAAGCGATTTTGAAAATTCAACCTACATATTTCTTAGAAAAGCAATGAGACTGTATCTTACACTATTTCATTAAGAATCATTCTGCTAAATTCTAGTTCCAATTTTTTTTTTTTTACTTTTTTTACTCTTTCACCTCAATGCTGTTTCTTAAAACATGTTAAATGAAGTCAGCAGCACACATACAAAAATGAATAGTAGACTGATGAAGAGCCTGCATGCTCAACACGTCACAGTCTGTGTGAAAGTCTTCTATTAAATGAAAACATTTTACAATATCATTTTTCTCGTCGAGCACCTGCTTAAGTCGATGTGCGTGCTTTTGTTTTGCTTTGTTATTGTGTCTACAAAACGATGGGCGATGATGTTAGACAGTAAATATGTTGGTGAAGAATAACTTGACTACGCTAACAGTCACTTTGGATATCAGGCATGTAAACTGTGGCTGTGTCTCAATTCGGGGGCTGCGTTCTTTGTTAAGACCGATTGCGTCACAGCAGCGCGACTGAAGGCTGGTAAGGCTGTCCTGATTCAAAGGTTGCTTCAAATGCAGCCCCAAAATGCGACCTTATTTCTGCGGGTTTTTAAGAATGGAACGAATGTATCCTTCACAGCTTTGGCTATCGCAAGATTTTTTGCGCGCCTGTAACGGCTTGAAATTTTTCAATAATCATTCAAAACTTTAATTAAATAAAAGTATGTAATTCACAAAAACTGTCAATTTTGACAGAAAGCGAAAAGATGAGGGTAGGGGTGTGTTTGTTTTGGTGATTTGAACATCAACAACGGCTAAGAGAAATCGGTCACCCCGCCTTTAACACGCGGACCATTTTCTTACTTCCTGTGCCAAATTTACTGTTATATTCACTAATAAACCTTCACATTTAGATTTTGTCTTTCATGAAGTTAATGAAGCTGGTTGGAAGTGAAAAGCTGGTGTATGTTCACTGTTCAGTGTCCAGCCGGTAGTACAACATGTCACTTTGAGCTAATATTGACCAGAGCCAACACTGCCCTCTAGTGACAGAAGGGAAATTGTATTTACATACACAGACACACAAGTTGTTTTGGTGTCTTGCCATAGACTTTCACTGTTTTGTTTGGACCCTCTTACCCACACCAACAAGGACAGACAAAGAAGAACATGTGCACGCACACACACACACACACACACACACACACGCACGCACGCACACACACGCACACACACACACACACACGCACAGTAATATTAAAGCTATTCTTTACTTAAAGTGAAATCAATGAAGTCTAAATTAAATCGAAACCCCATGTACTTTATCCATTTTCCTGGTGTTATTGTGAACAACTCACTGATGCATGTTATTAAAAAAAGACTTCTTCGTAATCTTTCATGAAAATCTCATAACTTAATCTGCCTTTGAAACGAGTGATGTCATCAGCTCCCCCCTTTCACGTCCTAACCAATTCCTGATGGATAAACTCAAGTCCCGCCTACATATTCTCTCATTGGATGTGCTGTTCGCTCTTTTGAATTGCCATTGCATGTTGACTTCAACATACTTTTTAATCACCGCTTTAGTTTAAACACATTCAATTTCGATAATAAAAAAGAAACTCGGGTGCATTTAAAGAGTTCAACAACGACACAGAAACCACCTGCGAGATTCACCTGGTTTAACCATCAGGGCTCCAGTGGTCCGGTGGTTCCGGTGTTCCCGTGGTCCGGTGATAAATGCCGGTGTCATTTTGGACAGGCTTTTTGTCCGGCGGTGGGCTTTAAAAGACTCACCCTTCCATCCACATTAAAGTTCAGCTCAAACAAAGTTAACCTTCGCTGTTTCCGATTAAATCCCGCTGTCACATGCTTCAGAGGCAGTTTGCTGATTAAAATCTGCTCTGCGGCTGAAAACAGTCTCTATCTCCGCAGGAGGCTTCTGTGACGCGCACCAAATGATTCAAATCGACGCCCCCTCTCTCGCGCCCCTCTGACAGGCCGACATACATCGATGGGACGCTGTCCCCCATACCCCCCCCCCCCCCCGCCTCGACTCTCCAATTAGAAGCATCGCGGAGGAGAGTAACCATGGCGACCCTAACAGGGTTTCTGTGGGCCGTTACGGGCCGATGGCTGGCGAGCTGTGCCGATGCATCACTTTAATCAGCATGCTAATTTCCCTCCTACAGCGAACAAAACCACCAGCGCCGACACAACAAACCGCATTCCGGACGAAATGTGCGGCCAGACGTGTGCTACTAAACCAGATCTCCACTGATTCTCCTCGACAGAAAATGAGACCCAGGACTGAATGTTTCTGCTCCTTGAGAAAAAGTTGAGAAAAAGTCAATCCTCATTACTGCGCATTCATCTGACACCACATGATCCACAATCGACTCATTGCTCCATATTCTCATACTGGATGTCTCATCTGTGACTATTTGATAACGGAATGTCTGAATCCGAACGTGACTTGGTTTTAAGGATATTGGAGAATATTTCTTGCTTTTTTCGTACAGAGGAGCAGTTCCATGCGGTTTATGAGGCGTCTGGATCTTTTAAATGAAAGACAATAAACCAGATGCCGTGGAGAAGAGCCCTCGTGAGGACAGCCGATTCGACTCGTTCTGTTTGCTTTTAAATGACGACGGACCACAGGGAACTACATCAGACCGAGCTGTCCAGAACTTGACAAAATCCATTCGCACGGCGATCTGAAGGGAGGATTACAGCCGAGCTATTCTCTAAAACGCCTTACAGATCTGTGCGCAGAATAAAGATAAGAGCTTACTGCTCCAAAAAACACACACAGAGAGAGAGAGAGAGATTTAGTGATTCGCTTGATTCTTCTAGCTGTCAAAAGTGAAACAGTAAAGACATGAATGTTGTAATATTCTGACAGCACACTTGCTTAACCAATCAAAACAGAGATGTAAGTGTCTCATTGTACACTCAAAAACCCAATAAGAAGGACATTTACGTGTGTGTGTCACTCACGTGGTGAAGGCGGGGTTATATTTGGCCCCCAGGTAATATGAGTACAGGTTAAACATGCCAAACATGAAAGCCACGAAGACCATGATGAAGATGACCATGAATTTAAAGATGTCCTTCACGGTTCGGCCCAGTGAGATCTGGAGCGGACCGAAGCTCTCGTTGGCTGGGAGGATGTAAGCGATACGAGAGAAGCTCAGAACCACTGCGATGGCGTACAGACCCTCTGAGATGATCTGAGGGTCTGATGGTCTCCACCTGTTCCTCGCTGAAAGAGAGAGAGAGACCCTTACAGTCAAAAATGTAGCAATACTACATAAAAACGTACAAAAGTAAGTTTTGGAAGGGCATTGGAGTATCATGTTAACGCCATCGTACATTTGAAAACTATGGTACTTTGATACGTTATTATTTGAGTTTGATTTGGACTGAAGGGAATGGTAAAGTAACGTGTGTTGGGGGTTTGAAGGTTTGACACACACACACACACGCACGCACGCACGTACGCACGCACACACACACACACACGCACACACACACACACACACACACGCACACACACACACACACACACATATTTATTCTTTTGGCAGTGACGCTGATGTAAAGATTCAAACGACACACGCACAAACACATGCTGTGGTCAGTGTGTGTGCGGTTCAGCGTTCACAGGCTGTGATATCAGTTTCACACCAGCAGATGGCAGCATTGATAACACGCCAGCACATCTCTGCTCTGTGTTATGAATCATGCTGGGTTGCCAGGTCTGCAGTTTTCCTGCAAAGATTTGAATTGTTTCGGCGAGTTGTTTTTTCTGTAAAGGTGAAGGGATTTTCTTCATCAACTATCAATCTTAAGGTAAGATCAATTATTTTTACATTCAAAATTATTTTTAAATATTTTATATTTACACCAAAACCAGAAATTTATGAATTTTACAGAATTGTGTATTTTAAGAAGAAATTGTGTGTAATGCACAACAGCCACTATAAAATGCATTTTAGGCGTGGGAATGGCATATTTTGAGTTATTTTGGATAGGGTTTCATTGGCCGTTAGGCTGGTTTTGTTATGCAGATCTGGCAACCCAGCATGGCACACTAATATGCAGTGTGAATACTTTCTACAGCATGCACATTTTCTGAGGGCACATCATGAGCAAAATGTGAAGTACACAACTACAGTACACATCATGGAATGCTACAGTCTTTTATGTATATTTGTGTAAATGTTTTACACTGTATCTTCTTGTTATAAGATATTGACACTGTATTATTTCGTGCACCCTACATGCTGTTTCATAATGTACACTATAGTATGCAGTAAATAGTATACATGGTGCTCTATGCAGTAATATATGTGCTAAACTACAGATGTGGAAGATTTATTACAGAATATTTTATTATAGAATGTCAGAGAGAGTCATCAAGAGAAAGCGTAAGAGCTGGGCTCATGATGAAAACACGCTTACAGTTTCTCAAACACAGTTCTAATGATTCAGTCGAACACAGCACATGGTGTTATGGCAGAAAATATGGTAAGCGTTTTACACGGGCAGTCGAGAGGTGTGATGTTCTGCAGCTTGTTCGACTGCATGCACTTACACACCATATGTGAAGTAGGCGATGTCCGCAGGAAGTGATGCGCTGCGGATGTCGTCGTTGGGAACGTGCAGGTCAACATAGAGCTGAGCTTTTGACGCTTTGAGGAACGCCATGAGGCGAGCGGTGAATGAGGCCACGAAGATAGACAGCATCCCAAAATCCAGAACGTTCCACAGGTGCATGACGTACTCGCGCGGACCTTCCATCCAGATCTCCTTACACTCGGACCAGATCATTCCTGAAACACACACACAGGAGGTTAGAATCCAGACTTTACACTGCAGTCGCAGAGGATGAGAGAGATTTATGTGTGTGAATATCAATGTTTGCTTGTGCGCTTTGAACAAACATGAGTAAATCTCTCATAATACTTGCTCACATCATGTCGTTCAATAAATCATCATTAATCTAAACTAGTAAACTAAAAGTTTACTGAGAGTATACTTCAAAGTGTACATCATTGACAACTGTAAAAATGTGCTACAAGTATTGAGTTAAAAAAGTACCAGTATACAGCAAGTTCACTTGTAGTATAGTTTCAGTGCGAATGAAAAACGCAGTTTTAAACTAGTTATGTATTCCAAGTTTACTACTGTTATACTTGAAGTATACTTAAAAGTAGACTTTTATAAACTAAAAAGTTAGCCAATTTAGTCCCAAGTAGTTTTTAAATAGTAGGCTGCAAACATACTCAAATACATTGATATTAGTATACCTAGTAACTTGAAAATAAACTTGGTAACACTTTATAATAAGGTGCTATTTGTTTACAATTAGTTAATGCATTAGCTAAAATGAACTATACTACATAAAATTCTTATAGCGTTACACACTGAATCACATTAAAGGACTCGGAGACCTGTTTCTACACGTGGTGAATCACAATTTCAATCAGCATCATTTTACCTTCTGTATACCTGTAAAAGACGGCACAGCAGAAACAACACACGCACACACACACACACACACACACACACTAAACCAGTACAACCATCAGTTCGTACCTAGAACCCATTTCATGATGAGCAGCTCTGTCCAGGAGAACTGGGTGGTCTTGACACGGAACACCTGTCGCGGGTGGTCTGTTATGGTCTCGTTCGGGAGGTTCTTTACCCCCTCTAAACGGTCCGATGCGTTCAGAACCAGCAGACTCAAGAAGATGGTGAAAGAGACAGCATGGGCTACAAATTTCATAAAGGGACTCCGTAATATTTGCCCCAGCTGTGTGTGAGAGAGAGATTTAAATGATTGTGTTGAACTTACATTGTAAATAAATATGATTTTTTTCATGAACTAACATTTCCTAAATACAATAGTATTGCGTTGTTTATGAATACAAACGTTCTTTGCAGTATTCAAAATCTGTAAACATTGCTTTTTTAATATTTTGACCATTTCAGTTGTCTGCAAATAAAACCATATTTTAATTTTGGAATTTGGGAGAAATGATGTCACTCACAGAATGAAACAAAAATGACCATTGTACTTATAAATGGTAAATAAAAAAACAGAAAATAATTTTGAGATTGTCTCTTATGTTTTCCACGGCTGTATATCTTCACTGCATCTTATTTCTAAATCCATAAATCAATAACCACAGTGAAGTTTCTCTCCTAGTCACACCGGTCAAAATAGGGTTTGTAGAACTTTATTGTGTTCTCAGAAAGGTCATTACACCGTGTCTAGATCGGACCCGGTGCGGCGCGATGCCACACAATACAATAGAACGCATTAGAACCCATATATAAAAAAATGTGTCCACACTAGAAGCGGCGCGACAGGACAATTTCATTAGAACAAGCCGTGTGTCCTGTCGCGTCCGTTGTAGACACAGTGTTAGATACCTTGTCCAAAATCAATTTGTAATCAGTCAAGTTGTTTTTCTCACCTGAGATGATGTGAGGTTTTGATTGGCCCTTTGGATTTCAAGTGTCACGCACGCACTAACATGTGGAAAATGCGCTCATGTTTATCTAACTGAAGATAACAAAATGCTTCTAAAGTTTGTGATGTGATCTGTATAGAAAGCTCAGAGAAGACTTTAGTTCATGAAAACTTCCTCCCGGCTCAGGGGACACAGGTGTGTTTTTGTGTTACCTTGCTGCAGGGCATGATCCAGTAAGCGATGGCGAGGAAGGGCAGTCCGACGGCGACACCCAGAACCATCAGACACTTCACTCCGATGGACTGTTGTCTCAGACCCGGCAGATTCTCATACCAGATGGTTAGGAGCTGCTGCTGGCAATTTGGATGAGCCACAAACTAAAACACACAAACAGAGAAATGAAGAATATGAAAATTAATAACACAGCGGCCAATCTGTGACAGAACAACATGTGTGGGAGAAAAATCACCAGAATTATGTCAAAATGATTTAAACATGAACACAAAACATCAAATTGTTAAAAATTATTCATCTGTTAGCATTTACATTTTTTTATTTCAAATATTTATGTTTAATAATAAAATCCACATACGTATATTTATTTAAATGAATGTAAAATACACATCCCATTTTGATTATGTTTCATTATATTTATATTCAAATAATATCTCATATTATATAATTATGTTTATAATGTGATATTTAAGTGTTAGTTTATCATGTATATTATATAATAGCTATATTCACATATTTAGGCATAATTTTGTTAAATATGTACACTACAGTATATGTAAGCAGCTTAATTTGAGTTAGGGTAATGGCCGAAAAGGAAAACTCTTTTAAAATTTTCATGATGAGAAAAGTCAAACCAACAATTAGAGTCCGGCGATACAGGAGGCATTTTTTGGTTTAAAATTCTTCTCCATACATGTTTATTCATGAGGAACAGCTCCTGGCTTTCTGATATTCGGTGCTATGGCTCTCTTAAGACAGCTGGACGCTCGTGTGTATGTCCGAAAGATAAATTAAGACATGAGATGACACAGAGAAAATGTGATATTGATTTAATGTGAGCCCATGGACTTCTGTGTAATCCAGTGCTGAACTTGATCTGTCTATAGAAGTGTGTGTGTGTGAGTGTGTGCTTGTACATCTATCTTTGTGAGGACCGGTTTGAGTTGTAGACCAGTGGTGTGAGGACAAGGAGAGTAAAGTGAGGACATTTTGGCCGGTCCTCACTTCCTGAGACCCCTTTAAAGGGCTGTTTGAGGGTGAAGACTTGCTTTTAGGGTTTAGGTTATAATTAGGTTTAGGGTTAGGGTTAGGGTCAGGCATGTTGTTCTGATGGTTAGGGTTAGGGTAACGGGCTAGAGATTGCATTGCGTCAATGTATGTCCTCTTAAAGATAGCTGCGCAAACATGTCTGTGTGTGTGTGTGTGTGTGCGTGTGTGTGTCCAGAGTACATTAATAGAGAATCTACTTCATAAGTTAGAAGCCAAATAACACAGCCAACACGCACGCACGCACGCACACACACGTTGGGTTTCAGTGTTTTATGGGGACATTCCATAGACGCAATGGTTTTTATACTGTACAAACTGTATATCATATTTCCTACCCCTAACCCTGACAATCACAAAACTGTCTGCTCTTTTAGATTTTCACAAAAGTTAATTCTGTATGATTTATAAGCTTGTTTCCTCATGGGGACAAAAAAATGTCCCCACAAGGACAAGGATTTTGGATATTGCCATCTTTGTCCCCACACCTTTACCCTTCCCACACACACACACAAACAAGCACATTTCCCATCACACACACACGCACACACACACACACACACACACACACACACGCATTTCCCATCAACAGTGTGTGTGTGTGCACGGGATGTTGTGACGTACAACAATTTAAGGTCACCTGAACCCTACCTGGTTGCCAAAGTAACTGTCCTAGCATCCCTTCTGGTTGCTGTTAATTAAAATGACGTCCGTCTCTTGTGTAAAGCACTCATCTGAATAAGCGTCTGAATTTTAGCGCCCAACTTTGAAAAGCAATAATTTGTATAGTCATTTGTATTCATGCATAATTTGTATTTTAATCTGCATAATCTTTTCAAAGCTGAACTTAAATCAGTTTGGTGTGCATATAATGCATATAAAGTCTCATTAATGATTTAATGTGAATCATTTTAAGGTAGAACGCTCTGCTTAATGGATTTTCACTTATTGACAGAAACATCAAAGTTCGATCAACCACAATCTAAAACCGATTCAGGATCACATGACCGTGAACAGTTGTGTTTCCTCTCGTGAGCTCAGGTTTTGTATTAATCTGTGGGCGACAGCGGTCATTAGCCTCACATTCATTGGTTAATGAGGCCGTGATCTTTTTAAACCCACACATGAGACTGATAACAAATCATTTTCATATCTTCAACCTGAATGACTTCAGCAGTTCCTCCAGAACAGAATCAATAACAGACCGCTCACTAAACATTTTATTGCTCTTTTATAGTGTGACACTTGCAGAAGCAATTCAGCCTTCATTTACCCGTCTTATTTAAACTCATGACGTTCTTTTCACTGCGAAAACAAGACCAAAGACCTCCACACGACGAAACTGAAGAATAGGCTGCAAGCTCTCTAACAGGTACTCTCGCGCTCCATGAAATAAAGTCAGATACACAGATCTGAACAACCCCAGAAGAAAATGTTTTAGGAGATGTTTCTCTTTCATAGCTCAAGAGATCAATATCAACTTCTCAAAAGACTTCTAAGAAGTCTCAGTTTCTTCAAAAAATTGTTTAGGAGAAATAAAAGAAACAAATGAGACCGCTGTTCAAACCCATGAAGAGCATGTTGGTGTAAAATGATAGATTGTAAAGGTAAAATCATCTGGATTTGGGTCAATTTGATGAGAAATGTTTAAATTCATAATTAAATCTCCATAATTAAATGCAGACTTGACAAATCTGAGCTCAGTTTGATACATTGTTGACATCTCTTCTGAAAATCTACATGGAGACTTTGTGAGATTTCTGACTCTGTTCTCAGGAGAAAATCTGAGACGAAGATGAGACTTAACCCAAGTTTTTCTCCATTTAATCACATTAAAGTTTAGGGGAAATAATTGAGATATTAAGATATTTTTATGGAAACATAAACATGAATAAACCATGACAGATTTTATTGTTGGGTGAAAACATTAAGATCTTTTCTGAAATTCTAAATGAGACACGTGTAAGTTAACTATGTAGAAGAAAATAAAGTTATTAAAAAGATCTTAGTTGATTTTTTTCCTAAGAAACCTGCTGTCACATACTGTATGTACATTGCGTTGTGTTTGACGTTGTATGACGTCTGTCTCTGACCACTGTACTGCCCATCACCTTTATTCTGTTTATCTTATGATATTAAGTACACATCATAAAGTACGCGTACGTCTGTGTTGTTTGTGTGTTGTGTGTGTGTGTGTGTGTGTGTGTGTGTGTGTGTGTGTGTGTGTGTGTGTGTGTGTGTGTGTGTGTGTGTGTGTGTGTGTGTGCATGTGTTTGCTTGACATTTAGCCCAGTATCACCAGAGACGATGAAGCCAAAGAAACTACAATTCTTCAACCTCGACTGAGACTTGATATTTACAAATCTGAGTGGACAGAAAAACATGCGTAACCGCTGCGTGACCTACTCAAATTTCTAACGTTTACATTTTCTGGAATGAAAAATGTTAGTGCTGCTTTCCATGCAAAATAAATAGTCATTTTATTCATCCCTTTGGCAGACGCCAACATTCAAGGTATATATATTTAATCAGTACGTGTGTTCAAACCACTGATCTATATGAATGACTGGATTGGCCTAGAACACTAAACCCACGGCAGGAGGTGAAGCCACCGGAAGCGATCGCGCCACCATCTTGGTATGCCCAACTGACAGAAAGCGCCATTGACTTACAGTCAAAATGACCATCTAAAATGACCCATTTTTCAGCTTATTAGGCACGAGATGAGTTTTTAGTTCACATGTGTGTTTAAATGAATTGTTCTGTTGTTTTTCAAATGTTTATGTTTATTTTGGGCAGAATAGCGACGTATAGAAATCAGTGTATAGAAGGTGAGTGTGTCTTGCACACTGTTGTAATGGCACATGTGCAAATGTTTAGAAATAAAGCTTCATGACTTCAAGAACATATACAGCCTGTATTTATCCGTATTTAGATTTCACAATACGCACATTTGTCATATGTTGAGGTGTCTCAAGGTCGGCCGATCTGATATACACGCTGCTGTAATGAAAATAAACGTAACTCACACTATATTTACATTTACATTTAAGCACTTGGCAGACACTTTTATCCAAAGCGACTTACATTGTATACTACTATACATTGCATCTGAGTATGTGCAATCCTCTGGGATCGAACCCATGACCTTGGCGTCGCTAGCGCCGTGCTCTAACCACTGAGCCACAGGAAAGCTATATCTAACAAGACGGGAAAATTCCCGACTTTAAATAATTACATTTGCGTTGTACTGGGGACTGAAAAACGGGGACTGGTAAGTAACTGTTTTATCATTAATATGTGATAACTCCCTAGTAATTGAATAGAACGTTTGGGCATACCAACATGGCGGCGCGGTCGCTTCAGTGTAATGACATCATGAGCAATCCAGTCATTTATATAGATCAGTGGTTCAAACCCATGACCTTTGCACTCCTAAACACATCTCTCAACAATCCACATGATTTAAGGTTCTGTAGCAGAAACTGTACAGACTGAGTCAGAAATCAGGTTTAATTAAAGTGAGAGGGTTTAAACATCTCGGGATGGCCCGTCCATACATGCTCTAGCTTCTGGAATGTCTAGTTCCACCTCTGGCGTCCATCAGCCCCACACCTGCGTCCCATCTGCCATAAATTCTCATCCAGCAGCCGGCAATTTGCCACATGCATGCCTAATTTTTTTCTCTATTTGAATAATAATAGCATGAATCATTTCTATGCGTTTAAATATGCAGCAGGAGGAGGAGAACATCTTCATAGGTTTTGATTCTGTGGTTCACCGACAGTTTTGTAAAGCGCTTTTCATGCTAAAGCTGTTTTGTAACAGAACGTATTGTGAAAAACACTATGGAAATAAATTCACCTAAAAGGTTTGCCGAGTATACGTCGTTTTAAAGTGAGGCTGGCCCGAGAAAAAACTTGAATCATGAGAGACTGGACACTCAACATTTCTGCAGAATTCACAATGTAAGACCTTGTCATACTGCCGAGACGCTTTCAGAGAGACTGCAGAATCAGACGGCTGAGTATCTGAGAGGTTTCTAATATAAAAGCCCTTTTACATCATTCATGACAACGTTCTTCAACTCATAATGGAGAGACTCGACAGTATATGAAGCAAAGCAGCAGTCTACAGCTTTACCTGCCGTATGGCAACACTTCAACTTCACAAAACCACAACACTGACTGCATATTTGTACCGTTTACATTGTATAAGTTCCTCGATGACGCCTAGCATCTTTGATATGTCATCTACAGCGCTGGTCGTGTGCAAATGCAGCAATGAGGTCCTGACTCGACTCATACCAGACAGATTATACATTTAGAACTACACCTGTTCTCGGGTTGAGAGAAGAAAATGTTGTCAATAAACAGAGAGGAATTTCTCATAATAATGCTGAGAGCTTTTCACACTTGAATTCATCCTTACAGAGAAAAGCGCAGGATCGATTCGATTGTGTACTAAAAACGAGATAGTTCTGGACATGGGGCGTCTAGATGCAGAAGAGTGACTTACTATCTGAGACACGGTCCACCAATCAGGAGCTCAGGTCAAAACCTCTCCTCCTCTCATCCTCTACTCTTATTTGTTACTCTTCTCTCATTTTATCGTCTGTACCCTCCAGTTATTTTCTCATTCTCATCTTCTCGACTAACCGAAACACACTATAGGAATCACTTGCGAACACTCAGATCTTAGCAACAGCATTACAGCACCCTGGCAACCACCACAACCACACTTTTTAGCTCTTCTGTTTGCATTTATATTCATCTTGTCTGTTTGTGTCTGAACACCCGAGAACCCCGTCCAGGAGAAATGAACACACACACTGTTGACCCAAAGCATCCTCTTTACATTGTATGCAGGTGTCTGATAATGACATTTTCCGCCATCCTAGTAATAGCATATTATTATCAACTGGATTAGTCGCAACTTGAATGGGTTGGATAAACAATCACGGCAAAGCGTGTAATCGACACGCTGGTCCACTCGAAAATGCGTGTCAGTGTCATGCTTTGCCTCCTCTAGGTGTGAAAATGACACGCTTAGTTCTTTGCATTAAACTAATAGATTCGTTACATTAAAATAATAGATATTTTAGAGCACTTAACCTCACTCCTACCCTGAACCTACCCAAGAAGCAAATAAAAGTCAGCCGTTAAAACACACACCAAAACAGTATAAAAACATTACGAACAGGTCGCGGGCGGTTTTAGATGCGAAATGTGAATCGGGCCGTACGATATCGTTGTGTGAGTACAGTACGTGTTACTAACCGACGACCGCGCTCCAGGAACGCACGCAGTGGCGTATCATTCTGACGTATACGCTCAAGTTTAGCGTGACGCAATCGGAGCAGGACAGTTAATGCAGTTTCATAACGTAATGATGCAACCAGTGCCATTTCACAATAGAAGCGGACGTTGCGGCGGCTTGAAATTGTACGCGACCGGGTATGAGTTTAACGTCGGACGGAGAAGGATATCGCTTTTGGGTCTGTTCTTCGGCTCCGGAACACTTGCACTTTTTGAGTAAATAGCATCTGTATAGCTTTATCTACCTGTTATGTGCTGTGTTTTATACAATATAATTTACATTTATGCATTTGGCAGACGCTTTTATTCGATGTGACTTACATTACATGATACTATACATTTGTATCCGAGTATGTGCAATCCCCTGGGATCGAACCCATGACCTTGGCGTTGCTAGCGCCGTGCTCTAACCACTGAGCTACAGGAAAGCTTATATATACAATATACAATAATATAATATAATATAATATAATATACAAACTGTTAGGTTTAGGGGTGTGGTCGGGTTACGTGCTAAAAAGTGTGCGCACAAAGTAATAAACGTACTCAAAATACCATGTCTGATTAAATCCAAAATCACACCCGTACACATCATAATGGAAAATGACGCCCCCTGCTGCTGACGTTACTCCACCTTCATACAGCCGTGTCGTTTTCGCACCTAAAGGGGTGACGTAGTAGTCTACGTTACACGTCTATTACATGCTTCGGCGTCATACTGCGTTGAGTAAAAAGTGCTCAGTGAATACATATCACAGTCAAGCATTGATGACAGACAGGGCGTTCTCACCTTTTTCACTTCGTATTTGATGGCGAGTTTGACTCGGGTCAGACAGGGTCTCAGTTCTGTGGGGGGGTTCTGATCCACGTCACCGTTCAGAATGGCCTCCACTTCCTCGGTGTCACGACAGAGATCCAGAACACCCACCACAAAATCCTTACACTGCATCGACAACTTCCTGTAGTCATTCTGAGAGAGAGAGAGAGGGGTTTATAATGAGTCAGAGATCTGTTTCTTTAGGGTCAAGAGGGTCAACTCATTCAAGACTTCGATAATCCTGATGACACAGCATATAGATTTGTATATGTAGAAATGGGATCAACACACACAGAGCTGAACTTTGGACACGCTACTGTATTTTCATCAGGAGAGAGGAGGCGTTCTGCTATCTACATTAGAATTAAAGAGTCTCATTAAAAGACGGCCCAGAGAATGATCTATTGTGATGTGTGATCTATAATTGACAGAAAAGCAAAATGTGCAGCAATGACTGACAGAAAAGTAAACGTGTGTTATGGCAGGTGAATTGAACAACTCCAGAACACACCGTCAGCCTCCATGACAGCTCAGAGAGCCGCACGGGTGAAGTCAGAGAAGGTGTTGGAGCTGGAGGAGTCTGTCTGTCTGGCCAGATAACAATTACAGCTATTCAGCCCATTCAATTTGATTTCATGTCATGGGCTCTTTCTCTGGAAGAGTGAAGCTTTTTATTTCTCACGGACAGATCGGAGGCTGAAACAGAATTGCTCTCGAGGATAATAAGCTGTCTGTCTGTCTCGTGTATCTGAACCATATTCTGTTCACAGATCCAGAGCATCCTCGGGAATAATCAGAGTATCTCTGTGAGTCTCGTCCTGTCTGTGAATGTCTTAAAGGGCTAGTTCACTCAAAAATTTTAATTCTGTCATCATTTGCTCACCCTCATGTCATTTCATAAATGACTTGGTTCTGATGAACACAAAGAAAGATATTTGTGAGAATGTTAGCCATTTTCAGTTCTGTCGCATCATCCACTACCATAGTAGGACAAAAAAGGTATATTTTGTTGTTCTGTTGAACACAAAGTGAGATATTTTGAAGCATTTAGGAACACAAACAGTTTTGGGGCACAGTTTTTGGCAGTCAATGATGTCACAGAATTTTAAATTGCTAACATTCATCCGAATATCTTCCTCTGTGTTCATCAGAACCAAGTCATTTATACAGGTATGAAATGACATGAGGGTGAGCAAATGATGACAGAATATTTTTTGGGGGGTGAACTATCACTTTAAGTGGAAGTGATCCATCTGAGATCCACCTTGAAGACGGAAGTGAAGATGAATGAGCACAATATACACAACATGTGACCCTGGATCACAAAACCAGTCTTAAGTAAGCACGGGAACATTTTTTGTGTGGGTCAAAATGATCGATTTTTCTTTTATGCCAAAAATCATTAGGATATTAAGTAAAGATCAAGATATTTTGTAAATTTCCTACCTTAAATATATAAAAACTTTATTTTTGTGAGTGTAACAACTTCAAAGGCAATTTTCTCAATATTTTGATTTTTTGCGCTCTCAGATTCCTGAGTTTTAAACGGTTGTATCTCACCCAGATATTGTCCTATTTTAACAACTCATATATCTATAGAAAGTTTATTTATCAGCTTTCAGGTTATGTAAAAATCTCAATTTCGAAAATTTGACCCATAAGACTGGTTTTGTTGTCCAGGGTCACATATAATCTGTCAAACATGCTGATTTATGGCAGCCAAACACGTGAAAACATTTCCAACTGATCAAATTATCAAACAAATAAGACTTCAAATAAAAGCGACCTGCAAATGCATTGATGCAAATGCTTTGGAGATGAAGAAAAAACTGATGTATTTTAATACTTCATAAACAAGAAACTGAAAATGTGCTCATTACGTGAACAAACACAGAAGTACAATATCAGCATTAAATAAACTCCATTGTGACATATATATTTTATGCATATAAATATGTTTCTTTCGCAGTCGAATGGCCAAGGAAAGCATCGATTAACAAACTTTACATCACAACAAGCTTCAATCTGATTGGCTGAAAAACTTCCCAAGGCATCTGTCCACTGCAATACAGTATAAAAAATCATTACAGTTAAACTATTAAAAGATTCAAAAGCACAGCATTCAAAATCAGAAATAGTGTCTTATGAGGAATACTGGAAAACTCTCACATCTATAATAAACATTACGAGGTGCTGTGAGTGGAAAAATTGATCGCAGGCTGTTGAATAATTGAAAATGAATGCAAATGTAAACAAGCTGGAGAGAGACGGGGTGGGTGGAGCTGAATGGACATTACAAGTGTTGGACACCAGCCGAGCAAATCACGCACTTGACATTGAAACGGTTTAGGCCATTTTTCTTCACAACACTTTAAACTGTGGAGACCAAAACATTCCGAGTTCTTTCAGAGTGTGTGTTTGTTTTTGCAAACGTCTGCAGACTTGCGTGCGTCTCAAGATCAAGGTCTGCAAGGTTGTGAATCATTTTGCAAACTCAACCCGTATGAGATAATGTTTTTATCGGACTGTAAAGGCGTTCTGACCTCATCTGTGTTAACGCATGTGATGAAATAGCATTTACTGCAAGTTTCCCTTTCCTTGCACTTTCAGAAGCACTTATTATTCTTATTCTGTAGTGGCCTGTAAAACTGCTTGGTCAAAGGTTGTGTGAAATTTCACACACTGGGGGTCTTTTAAACTGTTCAGCACCACTAACAAAACAAGGACCCACAATATGGGGGGGTTCTGTATATGTTTTCTATATGTTAATAGATGTCACTTTATAATATATCGTCTCTTATTTCTCACTGTCTGTTTAGC
This sequence comes from Triplophysa rosa, assembly GCF_024868665.1. Taxonomy (NCBI): domain Eukaryota; kingdom Metazoa; phylum Chordata; class Actinopteri; order Cypriniformes; family Nemacheilidae; genus Triplophysa; species Triplophysa rosa. The sequence continues at coordinate 22,983,803 of NC_079902.1, forward strand.
ATATGATGATTGAGTGGATGTTAAAATGTCAAATGATAAAAATTGCGCTACGTCAAACATTCCCTTGAACACACCCACACACAAAATGAGTGATAACTGATAACAAATTTGCCCTTTTCATTGTACTACTGAGAAGAGATCAGTCATTCAGAAGGAAAAAGACATTCACACAATATCAGCGTAATTTTTCTTCCGTCGATGCACATCTACAATCTCAGTCACTTACTAAACTTGTCTATCCAATCCAATTCCTCACCATAAGGTTGCAATGTTCGCATATAGAGAACACTACGTGTTCCCACATAAATAACAACACTTCACATGAAACCAGAAGCTCATCCACACAGTACAGAAGCTGATATGAGAACGAATCAGAAAGCCTTGCCCAAAAGACTTCCACCGTCACTACATTTCGAAAAATGCTAAATTGCATGTTTTTTCTTTGCTCTTTTTACGTCACATCAAATATGACTGTGCACTTTTCTTCTTTACGCCTGAAATTCTGCACTGTGACACTGTTAATACTTTTTGCTTCGTTTTGATAAATCGTGAGCGTTTTTCCTCATTTGGATAGAGCAAATATTCTCTGTAACCACAAAGATTCACAACAGATGCGTTATTCAGCCGTTATAACTGGAGTTCTTATATGGATGTTCCATTTCAGCCTCAATGAATGTTAGAGTTGCCACATACAGTAATAGTACGATAAATCACAGTAACGTTTCATTAAACACGGTTTCATAACAGTTTCATTATAGTTTATTACACTGCAACAGGAACATATCACATAAAATTAATGAGATTCAGTCTACAAATGCGTAACAGGAAAAACTGGAGCTACAGATTTTTAATGCCTGTAAGAGCAAATGGAGACTTTTGCTTGAGTCTCATCCGTGTCTCAGATATGTCTTCTGGAAAAATAGTCCGATATCGGACAAATGTCAGAGTTTCAGAAGAGATGTCAAAGATGTGTCAAACCGAGCTCAGATTTGTCAAGTCTGCAATCAAAAGTTGAAGATGAACTCCAACATTTCTCACCAAATGTACCCAAATCCAGATGATTTTACCTCTAACAATCTACATTCATTTTACACCTCCATACTCTTTCTCCAAAGCAACTCCATCAAATCTCTTGAGCCCTAATAGAGCATCTTCTGAGCTATAACATTTTTCTCTGAGCAACAATTCATTACGTCCCAAGAATTTTTCAATTGTCTGAATAGTTGCCAGCGTTTCAACATTCTTTTCTGGATTACATTCCCCAGACAAGCGTCGTCTCCAGAACCCACCTGGTGTCACTGACGGTCGACCTTGTTTAACATGAGCTCTGCCTCGTGCGCTAATGAAAATGCCTTAAAAATGTCCACTGATCCCTGAGACTAACAAGAAGAATTCCATCAGCATCCGTCTCATCGCCACCGGCGACAGCACTGACGTCACCGGTGGCAACAGTATTCATGAGACATTTGGAGTCATTGGGCACATACAACGACACTGATGCTGACTTGCGGCGTGTTTTAGGAGGATCAAAGCATCGTCATTGTCATCCGATGGAAAACCAGCTGCCACATCTACACAAGAATCTCTCTCTTCACTCATTTGGCTTCGGTGAGATTTAGCTCAGAGACATGACAGCATCTGACCTCCGCTGAAAACCTGAGAGAGTTTATATGAGGACGGGGACTAAAAACCTCTTCGTAATTTGGGAAGAATGATTGGATTTGACAAAGCAATCGGAATCCAGTCTGTTCCTGTGACAGATCCAAGACGCTTCTGCAGGAACAAAAGACTTTAATGTATTTCTGCGGTTAATTCTTATGACAAAATGAGCACAAGCATCATGCTGTGTTTCTCTACATGACTCGCAGACTTAAAAAACCTGTTACATGACAACAGTCGCGTCTAGACTACACCAAATAAAACCAGTTTAACATCTGCATTAGAATACACAGTCAGGTCCAAAGTGGCTTACAATGCCGTTGTTTTATCGGTTGTGTGCTCGCTGGGGATCAAACCCACAACTTTTGTGTTGTGGACGCAGTGATTTCATTGAAGAACACAATATCATCATCATCATCAGACTGTATCCACCAGAGCGCCATTAAAGTCAACTAAATTCTCAAATTCATTACGAAACACTAAATCGCCATTTTTGATGTAAACTTGCAAAATACAAGCGTTTGGGTCTCAAACTGTTGGACATCACTGTATGCAAAAAGTCATTCCAATCGAAACCCTCAGGAGACATTGGAGAATTGATTCAGGCCAGAGACGGATCTGATCCCTCAAGAGCAGAACACAACCCGTCCGTCACATGGATTAGACTCGCACTCATTAGAGCGCAGTGTGCGCTGGATAAAAGATGACGCTCCGCTTAGACGTGTGGACGGTTTACTGAACACTGGACACAGAGAGAGAGAGAGAGAGAGAGAGAGAGAGCTCTAGGGGGAAGAGCTGTGGTTAATTAAACACACTCCCGTGTGAGAAACACTTTCATTTACAGTTCTGCGACACACGCCACCATCTGAGCCCTGACGAACACAAGGTGACACCTGCGCTGCCGTTCCAGACCATCGGGACCAAAGGGTTGATGTTCTTCTTTACAGTAGATGTTGCAGAAAATGTCAAAAATATGCTTATTTGTGTGACCCTGGACAACAAAACCAGTCTTATGGGTCAACGTTTCGAAATTGAGATTTTTAAATCATCTGAAAGCAGAATAATTAAGCTCTCTATTGATGAATGAATTGTTAGAATACAACCGTTTAAAACTCTGGAATCTGAGGGTGCAAAAAAATCGACATATTGAGAAAATCGCCTTTGAAGTTGTTAATCAGGGGCACTGTGGCAGACCATCCACTCACAAAAATAACGTTTTATATATTAACGGTATGAAATTTACCAAATAACTTCACGGAACATGATCTTTACTTAATATCCTAATGATTTTTGACCTAAAAGAAAAATCGATCATTTTGACCTGTGCAATGTATTTTTGCTGATTACTAAAAATGTTCCCGTGCTACTTAAGACAGGTTTTGTGATCCAGGGTCACAATTGTACTTTTTTTTATAAGTGACGAACAAGACACAATGAGGTAAATAGAAATAGTTCACATCAATTAGATTGACCTTTCATTGTTATTACTTTTCTGTATGAAATTAAATACAAAACATATATCTATCATTTTTCTCTCGTTACTCTGTCATTTTGGAGATACTGTATGTTTTAATCGAGAAATCGACTGCATCCAGAAGCAGGTACCTAACCTTTCTCAACAACCTTCGCATCTGGAATGCACCAATGATGCCTTGACATGCCGCCTACGTAGTTCACTAGGTTATGAAACATTGGAAGTGTGAAGGACATCAACCCAGATATCAAATAAGCACATTTTCTCACGCTCTATCTCGTGTGTTTTACATTGCTCTCATACAGTCAGAGGTGATTGTCTTGTGTAAAGATTACGCATTATTGCTGTTATAATGTCCTTTGGGAAGATGAGACTCAGTTTTATAAAGCGTTCATCTTTGCTTTATAGTGATTGTGTTTTTATTGCTCTGCTTATCTTTCCTCAAACACCATCAAATTAAATCTCTGCATTTTCAGTTTGTACTTTAATGATTCTGAACGGGTGAATCTCATAAACCCAAAATTAAAATTTTCTCATCATTTTTTTACTGCACGCCAGCTGTGAATGACTTTCTTTATTCAGCTGAACACAAACAAAGAATTTTAAATGAAAATGTTGTCATGTTATGTTCTTTATGGGAGTTAAAATGGCGAAGCTCCAAAAAGCACATACAGCACATCCATCATAAAAGTAATCCAAATGATTCCGGATTGGTAAATACATTTTACATTTACATATGCATTTGGCAGACGCTTTTATCCAAAATACATTTTATTTTATACATTGCATAGTACTACACATTTGTACTTGTCTTTGTTAATGAAATATATATTTCATATAGTATTTACGGTAACACACCTGTAATTTCAAAATATTTTTAATATTTTATTTTTTACATTTGAAGTATAACACTTACAGACATCTCAAACATAAGACAACACAAGACATGTTACTTACACATGACAACAAAAAATAAAATAAAATAAAATACAATACAATATAATATAAAATAAAATAAAATAATAAAATAAAAATAGTACACACGTAAATTATAATAATAAATACAAATTATACAATTAGGTTAGGAGATACAGGTTTTCATTAGTAGTATTTTGTAGCCCTTTATTCAAGAACGGGATCCAAATGTTCAATTGAGGTGTTATCCATATAGTTGAGAAACGGTTGCAAAATTTTATTAAAAACTTTGCTCTTATTTCTTAAGCAATAAGTAAATTTTTCCAAGAGAATACAATTATTAACTTCAGATAGCCATAATCAAATAGGGACAGCAGTGTCAGATTTCCACTTCATTACAATGCATCTCTTGGCAATTATTAATAAGGTTTCTGTGAGTTTTATGGTGTGCGTTTCCCGAAGGTTAGAATTGGTATAATTACCCAGTAAACATATTTCAGGATCTATCGGAAAATTGACTTCACAAATATCAGAGATAACATTACAAACTTTTTGCCAGAATATTTTAACTAAGGGGCAGGTCCAAGTGGTATGTAGAACCGTCCCTTCCTCCACACCACATCGAAAACACAGGGCTGATAACTTCTTGTTAAACTCATTGGTTCTTGTGTGTCTTGTGACTATAGCTGTCATGCGTGTTTTGTCACATGATGCTCATGAACCAATGATATTAAGTTATTGTTGTGTTGCCATATTTATTTACATTTCAATTTAGTTAAACTCAAAATATAAATGATGTTCTCTCACAAACGTATTGTTTCGCTTCAAAAGTCATTTATTAAACCACTGGAGTCATTCGGGTGCTTTTCAGAGCATCACCATTTTCAGTGCCATTTTAGGACATTACCTGATAGCAATTTAGCAAAAAAATCAGTCATTTCATATATTTGTTTGTGTTCCGCTGAAGAAAGTAAGGTATCTAGATTGGGAAGGCCATGAGGGTTAGTAAATGAGGGGTTTCATGTGTGAACTAGGCAATGGCCGAATACCGGTGTCAAGGTATACCGCGGTATGAAAAAGCCAGTTTAAACCACATTAAAGATGGAAAGTGTAGGTATCCATCAGGTTCTGTGCCTTTTTTTGTGTATGCCTTATTTGTTGTTTGCTTATCTGCATTTAATTTATTTTTATTTACAGTATATGTGTATGTATGCATGCAAGTTCAATTGCGTGTAAAAACGACTAGAAAGGGGTGCCGTGCTTTCAAAAGGTTTGGGAACCACTGATTTAACCTGACGTGCTGTACATGTTTACTACTGTTCAGAATATTTTGTGTTGCTTAAAAATAAAACATGTTCAATGTTTTTTACCTAGACATTTAAAAGAACACATTTTTAAGCTATAATTGTGATACATATGGCTATCGTACCGTCAAAATCTCATGCTGGCCCATGCCTAGTGTGAACTGGTGTCTTACCTTAAACTCTGTCTCTATGTTGGCGAGGCGTGCGAGCTCGTTGCTGAGCTCTAAAGAGGTGAGCACGGGGTCTTCGCTGGAGAGCGACAGGTAGGCGGCGCTGGCGAGCCCTTTGTACGCGTTCATGCGCGATCTGGAGTGGCTGAAGGAGTCTCGTCTCTGTTTCTCCGTGCACTCGCAGCACTTGCAGAAGTAGTCGTGGGGCCGTTCGATCCTGGCGCCCTTCATCAACAAGATGTGGACGATCTCGTACTCCTGGCAGTGTGCGGCCAGTATCACAGGGGTCACGTCGTGGGAAAAACGCGTTCCGTCCTCGTCGTAGGCGTAGAAGTCGTCGTCCCTCAACTCCTGCTCCAACGGGCTCAAGGTCAACCTCAGACCTCCAGCGAACGCTGGGTGGGCCAGTATGGCCTCCACGATTCGCACGTAGCCTTTGCTGATAGCCAACAGGAGCGCGTCGCCCACGCGGGCCATTCCGTCCTTCTTCAGGAGGAGCTCAGTGACTTCCAGGTGCTCGTTGCCAACGGCGAGCTGCAACGCGTTTTGGCCCATGTAGTCCACGCAGTTGAAGTTGAGCGTTTTGGACTCCTCCAACATCTTGCGGACAACAGGAATATTGCCGTACTCCGCAGCATCAAGGAAACGTTCCTCCTCTGCCGTAAGGCTTGTGCCACGCTCGTTGAACATGTAGGCGGGGCCTCGGATGGCTTGCCGACGCCCCTTCTCTCGTAGGGTGGTGTGCCTGCGATGCATGACCTCTGACCTGAGACACAGAACGTAGAAGATTAGCACATCAAGAAATCAAAAATGAACGTCAACTTGATAAGGTTCACAAGTCACTCAAACAGAGCGATGTCACTTTATCAAGTCTAGTGTACTTATTAAACTAAGTTTGGAGAAAGAACATTACGATTGGTGGCGCACTTTAGCGTCAGTAGGTTACATGTGAAGGGGTTCGTCTGCTCTACACAGCACGAGCTTCCATTCGCAATCACCCGTCAATAAAATAATGACTTAAACCTGCCAATCACGATCGCTTCTTTTAGAAACGTTACATTGGTCTTTCACCACATGAGACAATCTGGCCTCTGAGTGGACCAATAATCAATATCATAAGAACAGAACCCAGGGTCACATGACATCGCACACACGAAACTTGAGCGAGAGCAAAACCCTGGAAAATTGCAAAGATTTTAGCACGTTGTTTTGCGGTCACAAAGGTCTGTGTAATTTTCCCCCACGAAAACACGTGAAGTGTGGACGTAATATTTACTTAAGTGGTGTGATCGTAACAATTTGAACCTTCTTTGTGATCGTACTCTTTTCTGATTTCACACAAACACAAAAGCACCACAGGAGAAAATCTATTCATCCTGTCCCGACCACTTTGCATGCATGCACACACAGTTAATGCAGCGCAGATACAGACATCCATGAAATGCACAGCGAGCAGATCAATATACTGTTTTGCGTGATGTGTGCTTCTGAATGAAACACTTCATAATGAAATGAAGCAATCCATGAGAGCCACAACCAGCTGAAAAATGAAAACACGTGACGCAACTGCAGAGAGAGGATATGACTAAAGACTCCAGGACAAGATGGAATTTCTACACATTTCTACACATTGTGAGCGTTCTCTCCGCCTCTGTTCGCGTGTGATGAAATTTATATTTTATACGGTCACATAAAACATGCAATTTATAACTACTTATCAGTTCATTTAGCTGGACATGTCAATGCAATGCCATCGATGTGTATGAATATACAACTGTGGAAAAAGATAAGAGACCTTCCAAATATTCATTTAATCATCATTTATAGATTATAGGTCATTCTATTCCAGTGTCTGTTGTATTTCAACAAAATCAAACCTCAGGAATGACAAAGTCCTCCAACAGCAACGTGACAGACTGACAGCATGACATGACACATGAAAACTGTGAGAAAAATCCAGGTTATCACATACAAATATTTTTTGAACTTTTCCAAAAATACAGGTAGAAATATGACTGTTGCATTGCTTAAAAAGTGAATCTGAACTTGTATTTGAGGTCTGAAAAAATACAGAGCATCTTTTTTTGTTATTTTGACCTGTTTCTACAGTTTTCAGTTTCTGCAAATAGAAGCAATATTTTTGTTTACAATTTGGGAGACATATTGTATTGTTTTGTAAATATTGCATTTTACCTAAACGCATACCTATAAAATAGTACATTGAGATAAACAGAAAACAATTTTGAAATTCTCTCTTTATTTTTTCCATGGCTGTATATCAATAATAAGTAAACGTGCAATTAGAGAAAACATCTGTCCATCTAATGAAACAGGCTGATGATAAAGACTTGAGTCATATCTACAGTACAGATCAGAATATCTGCTTGCATGGTCCAGTAAGCAACATCCTAGCAACCAACCAGAACCCTTTAGCAACCACACCGAACATCTTAACAATCATCTGAACACCCTAGCAACCACACAGCAACACCATGGCAACCAGTCACAGCACAGCATTGTTGTGCAGATAGCTGTCATTAGCTGAATGGGTGGGATGCCGGTGACCTGACACTGTGTCCAATAGAAACTATTAAAAGCATGAATTGATAAAAACAGCCAGTAGAGAAGATCCCAGATGATACACGTCGTTTTGAAACATCAAACGCAGAGGTGAAAATAGAACTGTGTTTCCTGAGGAACATGAAAGCTGACACATCCACATCTTAATATCTCTTAGCTACATGTCTGCATGTGTTTGCATACTGTGTGTTTTGTAATGTAATGTGTAGAAAAAGTACATTCAAATATCCACAGTGATGGTCTGACAACAACAGTACAGTAGACTGGCAGAAATTCGTGTAGTTGTAATGTAAATTTTCCAAACACTTCTATGCCTCTATGTCGAAGCTGATATTTTTATGCTCAAACTGTGTTAAACTCATCTGGAATCTACCCAAGACTTACAGGTATCTGTAGCAACTCATAATGCAAAATGTATTACATTGTAAAAGTGTCATATTGTCATATCTGTAATAGGCTTTTAAACATAAAAACATTGGTTTAAACTAACTACGAAATGCACCAGACTTAAATATTAATGCAATAATAGTAATATTATTATTAATAATGAAATAATAACAATAATAACAATAATAATGAAATGATGATAATAATAATAATAATGAAATGATAATAATAACAATCATAATAATATAGTAATAGTTATAATAATAATAATTATTATTATTATTATTATTATTATTATGAAATGATAATAATAACAATCATAATAATATAGTAATAGTTATAATAATAATAATAATGAAATGATGATAATAATAATAATAATATAGTAATAGTTATAATAATAATAACTATTAGCATCATTATTATCGTGCTACATTACTTTTTATATACTGTATAAAGATCCATCTGAGATCCACCTTGAAGACGGAAGTGAAGATGAATGAGCACAATATACACAACATGTGACCCTGGATCACAAAACCAGTCTTAAGTAAGCACGGGAACATTTTTTGTGTGGGTCAAAATGATCGATTTTTCTTTTATGCCAAAAATCATTAGGATATTAAGTAAAGATCAAGATATTTTGTAAATTTCCTACCTTAAATATATAAAAACTTTATTTTTGTGAGTGTAACAACTTCAAAGGCAATTTTCTCAATATTTTGATTTTTTGCGCTCTCAGATTCCTGAGTTTTAAACGGTTGTATCTCACCCAGATATTGTCCTATTTTAACAACTCATATATCTATAGAAAGTTTATTTATCAGCTTTCAGGTTATGTAAAAATCTCAATTTCGAAAATTTGACCCATAAGACTGGTTTTGTTGTCCAGGGTCACATATAATCTGTCAAACATGCTGATTTATGGCAGCCAAACACGTGAAAACATTTCCAACTGATCAAATTATCAAACAAATAAGACTTCAAATAAAAGCGACCTGCAAATGCATTGATGCAAATGCTTTGGAGATGAAGAAAAAACTGATGTATTTTAATACTTCATAAACAAGAAACTGAAAATGTGCTCATTACGTGAACAAACACAGAAGTACAATATCAGCATTAAATAAACTCCATTGTGACATATATATTTTATGCATATAAATATGTTTCTTTCGCAGTCGAATGGCCAAGGAAAGCATCGATTAACAAACTTTACATCACAACAAGCTTCAATCTGATTGGCTGAAAAACTTCCCAAGGCATCTGTCCACTGCAATACAGTATAAAAAATCATTACAGTTAAACTATTAAAAGTTTCAAAAGCACAGCATTCAAAATCAGAAATAGTGTCTTATGAGGAATACTGGAAAACTCTCACATCTATAATAAACATTACGAGGTGCTGTGAGTGGAAAAATTGATCGCAGGCTGTTGAATAATTGAAAATGAATGCAAATGTAAACAAGCTGGAGAGAGACGGGGTGGGTGGAGCTGAATGGACATTACAAGTGTTGGACACCAGCCGAGCAAATCACGCACTTGACATTGAAACGGTTTAGGCCATTTTTCTTCACAACACTTGTTCCTAAAACAATTCGATTCCGATTTAAACTGTGGAGACCAAAACATTCCGAGTTCTTTCAGAGTGTGTGTTTGTTTTTGCAAACGTCTGCAGACTTGCGTGCGTCTCCAGATCAAGGTCTGCAAGGTTGTGAATCATTTTGCAAACTCAACCCGTATGAGATAATGTTTTTATCGGACTGTAAAGGCGTTCTGACCTCATCTGTGTTAACGCATGTGATGAAATAGCATTTACTGCAAGTTTCCCTTTCCTTGCACTTTCAGAAGCACTTATTATTCTTATTCTGTAGTGGCCTGTAAAACTGCTTGGTCAAAGGTTGTGTGAAATTTCACACACTGGGGGTCTTTTAAACTGTTCAGCACCACTAACAAAACAAGGACCCACAATATGGGGGGGTTCTGTATATGTTTTCTATATGTTAATAGATGTCACTTTATAATATATCGTCTGTTATTTCTCACTGTCTGTTTAGCATATGATGATTGAGTGGATGTTAAAATGTCAAATGATAAAAATTGCGCTACGTCAAACATTCCCTTGAACACACCCACACACAAAATGAGTGATAACTGATAACAAATTTGCCCTTTTCATTGTACTACTGAGAAGAGATCAGTCATTCAGAAGGAAAAATGTACACACAAACTGAGAGACATTCACACAATATCAGCGTAATTTTTCTTCCGTCGATGCACATCTACAATCTCAGTCACTTACTAAACTTGTCTATCCAATCCAATTCCTCACCATAAGGTTGCAATGTTCGCATATAGAGAACACTACGTGTTCCCACATAAATAACAACACTTCACATGAAACCAGAAGCTCATCCACACAGTACAGAAGCTGATATGAGAACGAATCAGAAAGCCTTGCCCAAAAGACTTCCACCGTCACTACATTTCGAAAAATGCTAAATTGCATGTTTTTTCTTTGCTCTTTTTACGTCACATCAAATATGACTGTGCACTTTTCTTCTTTACGCCTGAAATTCTGCACTGTGACACTGTTAATACTTTTTGCTTCGTTTTGATAAATCGTGAGCGTTTTTCCTCATTTGGATAGAGCAAATATTCTCTGTAACCACAAAGATTCACAACAGATGCGTTATTCAGCCGTTATAACTGGAGTTCTTATATGGATGTTCCATTTCAGCCTCAATGAATGTTAGAGTTGCCACATACAGTAATAGTACGATAAATCACAGTAACGTTTCATTAAACACGGTTTCATAACAGTTTCATTATAGTTTATTACACTGCAACAGGAACATATCACATAAAATTAATGAGATTCAGTCTACAAATGCGTAACAGGAAAAACTGGAGCTACAGATTTTTAATGCCTGTAAGAGCAAATGGAGACTTTTGCTTGAGTCTCATCCGTGTCTCAGATATGTCTTCTGGAAAAATAGTCCGATATCGGACAAATGTCAGAGTTTCAGAAGAGATGTCAAAGATGTGTCAAACCGAGCTCAGATTTGTCAAGTCTGCAATCAAAAGTTGAAGATGAACTCCAACATTTCTCACCAAATGTACCCAAATCCAGATGATTTTACCTCTAACAATCTACATTCATTTTACACCTCCATACTCTTTCTCCAAAGCAACTCCGTCAAATCTCTTGAGCCCTAATAGAGCATCTTCTGAGCTATAACATTTTTCTCTGAGCAACAATTCATTACGTCCCAAGAATTTTTCAATTGTCTGAATAGTTGCCAGCGTTTCAACATTCTTTTCTGGATTACATTCCCCAGACAAGCGTCGTCTCCAGAACCCACCTGGTGTCACTGACGGTCGACCTTGTTTAACATGAGCTCTGCCTCGTGCGCTAATGAAAATGCCTTAAAAATGTCCACTGATCCCTGAGACTAACAAGAAGAATTCCATCAGCATCCGTCTCATCGCCACCGGCGACAGCACTGACGTCACCGGTGGCAACAGTATTCATGAGACATTTGGAGTCATTGGGCACATACAACGACACTGATGCTGACTTGCGGCGTGTTTTAGGAGGATCAAAGCATCGTCATTGTCATCCGATGGAAAACCAGCTGCCACATCTACACAAGAATCTCTCTCTTCACTCATTTGGCTTCGGTGAGATTTAGCTCAGAGACATGACAGCATCTGACCTCCGCTGAAAACCTGAGAGAGTTTATATGAGGACGGGGACTAAAAACCTCTTCGTAATTTGGGAAGAATGATTGGATTTGACAAAGCAATCGGAATCCAGTCTGTTCCTGTGACAGATCCAAGACGCTTCTGCAGGAACAAAAGACTTTAATGTATTTCTGCGGTTAATTCTTATGACAAAATGAGCACAAGCATCATGCTGTGTTTCTCTACATGACTCGCAGACTTAAAAAACCTGTTACATGACAACAGTCGCGTCTAGACTACACCAAATAAAACCAGTTTAACATCTGCATTAGAATACACAGTCAGGTCCAAAGTGGCTTACAATGCCGTTGTTTTATCGGTTGTGTGCTCGCTGGGGATCAAACCCACAACTTTTGTGTTGTGGACGCAGTGATTTCATTGAAGAACACAATATCATCATCATCATCAGACTGTATCCACCAGAGCGCCATTAAAGTCAACTAAATTCTCAAATTCATTACGAAACACTAAATCGCCATTTTTGATGTAAACTTGCAAAATACAAGCGTTTGGGTCTCAAACTGTTGGACATCACTGTATGCAAAAAGTCATTCCAATCGAAACCCTCAGGAGACATTGGAGAATTGATTCAGGCCAGAGACGGATCTGATCCCTCAAGAGCAGAACACAACCCGTCCGTCACATGGATTAGACTCGCACTCATTAGAGCGCAGTGTGCGCTGGATAAAAGATGACGCTCCGCTTAGACGTGTGGACGGTTTACTGAACACTGGACACAGAGAGAGAGAGAGAGAGAGAGAGAGAGAGCTCTAGGGGGAAGAGCTGTGGTTAATTAAACACACTCCCGTGTGAGAAACACTTTCATTTACAGTTCTGCGACACACGCCACCATCTGAGCCCTGACGAACACAAGGTGACACCTGCGCTGCCGTTCCAGACCATCGGGACCAAAGGGTTGATGTTCTTCTTTACAGTAGATGTTGCAGAAAATGTCAAAAATATGCTTATTTGTGTGACCCTGGACAACAAAACCAGTCTTATGGGTCAACGTTTCGAAATTGAGATTTTTAAATCATCTGAAAGCAGAATAATTAAGCTCTCTATTGATGAATGAATTGTTAGAATACAACCGTTTAAAACTCTGGAATCTGAGGGTGCAAAAAAATCGACATATTGAGAAAATCGCCTTTGAAGTTGTTAATCAGGGGCACTGTGGCAGACCATCCACTCACAAAAATAACGTTTTATATATTAACGGTATGAAATTTACCAAATAACTTCACGGAACATGATCTTTACTTAATATCCTAATGATTTTTGACCTAAAAGAAAAATCGATCATTTTGACCTGTGCAATGTATTTTTGCTGATTACTAAAAATGTTCCCGTGCTACTTAAGACAGGTTTTGTGATCCAGGGTCACAATTGTACTTTTTTTTATAAGTGACGAACAAGACACAATGAGGTAAATAGAAATAGTTCACATCAATTAGATTGACCTTTCATTGTTATTACTTTTCTGTATGAAATTAAATACAAAACATATATCTATCATTTTTCTCTCGTTACTCTGTCATTTTGGAGATACTGTATGTTTTAATCGAGAAATCGACTGCATCCAGAAGCAGGTACCTAACCTTTCTCAACAACCTTCGCATCTGGAATGCACCAATGATGCCTTGACATGCCGCCTACGTAGTTCACTAGGTTATGAAACATTGGAAGTGTGAAGGACATCAACCCAGATATCAAATAAGCACATTTTCTCACGCTCTATCTCGTGTGTTTTACATTGCTCTCATACAGTCAGAGGTGATTGTCTTGTGTAAAGATTACGCATTATTGCTGTTATAATGTCCTTTGGGAAGATGAGACTCAGTTTTATAAAGCGTTCATCTTTGCTTTATAGTGATTGTGTTTTTATTGCTCTGCTTATCTTTCCTCAAACACCATCAAATTAAATCTCTGCATTTTCAGTTTGTACTTTAATGATTCTGAACGGGTGAATCTCATAAACCCAAAATTAAAATTTTCTCATCATTTTTTTACTGCACGCCAGCTGTGAATGACTTTCTTTATTCAGCTGAACACAAACAAAGAATTTTAAATGAAAATGTTGTCATGTTATGTTCTTTATGGGAGTTAAAATGGCGAAGCTCCAAAAAGCACATACAGCACATCCATCATAAAAGTAATCCAAATGATTCCGGATTGGTAAATACATTTTACATTTACATATGCATTTGGCAGACGCTTTTATCCAAAATACATTTTATTTTATACATTGCATAGTACTACACATTTGTACTTGTCTTTGTTAATGAAATATATATTTCATATAGTATTTACGGTAACACACCTGTAATTTCAAAATATTTTTAATATTTTATTTTTTACATTTGAAGTATAACACTTACAGACATCTCAAACATAAGACAACACAAGACATGTTACTTACACATGACAACAAAAAATAAAATAAAATAAAATACAATACAATATAATATAAAATAAAATAAAATAATAAAATAAAAATAGTACACACGTAAATTATAATAATAAATACAAATTATACAATTAGGTTAGGAGATACAGGTTTTCATTAGTAGTATTTTGTAGCCCTTTATTCAAGAACGGGATCCAAATGTTCAATTGAGGTGTTATCCATATAGTTGAGAAACGGTTGCAAAATTTTATTAAAAACTTTGCTCTTATTTCTTAAGCAATAAGTAAATTTTTCCAAGAGAATACAATTATTAACTTCAGATAGCCATAATCAAATAGGGACAGCAGTGTCAGATTTCCACTTCATTACAATGCATCTCTTGGCAATTATTAATAAGGTTTCTGTGAGTTTTATGGTGTGCGTTTCCCGAAGGTTAGAATTGGTATAATTACCCAGTAAACATATTTCAGGATCTATCGGAAAATTGACTTCACAAATATCAGAGATAACATTACAAACTTTTTGCCAGAATATTTTAACTAAGGGGCAGGTCCAAGTGGTATGTAGAACCGTCCCTTCCTCCACACCACATCGAAAACACAGGGCTGATAACTTCTTGTTAAACTCATTGGTTCTTGTGTGTCTTGTGACTATAGCTGTCATGCGTGTTTTGTCACATGATGCTCATGAACCAATGATATTAAGTTATTGTTGTGTTGCCATATTTATTTACATTTCAATTTAGTTAAACTCAAAATATAAATGATGTTCTCTCACAAACGTATTGTTTCGCTTCAAAAGTCATTTATTAAACCACTGGAGTCATTCGGGTGCTTTTCAGAGCATCACCATTTTCAGTGCCATTTTAGGACATTACCTGATAGCAATTTAGCAAAAAAATCAGTCATTTCATATATTTGTTTGTGTTCCGCTGAAGAAAGTAAGGTATCTAGATTGGGAAGGCCATGAGGGTTAGTAAATGAGGGGTTTCATGTGTGAACTAGGCAATGGCCGAATACCGGTGTCAAGGTATACCGCGGTATGAAAAAGCCAGTTTAAACCACATTAAAGATGGAAAGTGTAGGTATCCATCAGGTTCTGTGCCTTTTTTTGTGTATGCCTTATTTGTTGTTTGCTTATCTGCATTTAATTTATTTTTATTTACAGTATATGTGTATGTATGCATGCAAGTTCAATTGCGTGTAAAAACGACTAGAAAGGGGTGCCGTGCTTTCAAAAGGTTTGGGAACCACTGATTTAACCTGACGTGCTGTACATGTTTACTACTGTTCAGAATATTTTGTGTTGCTTAAAAATAAAACATGTTCAATGTTTTTTACCTAGACATTTAAAAGAACACATTTTTAAGCTATAATTGTGATACATATGGCTATCGTACCGTCAAAATCTCATGCTGGCCCATGCCTAGTGTGAACTGGTGTCTTACCTTAAACTCTGTCTCTATGTTGGCGAGGCGTGCGAGCTCGTTGCTGAGCTCTAAAGAGGTGAGCACGGGGTCTTCGCTGGAGAGCGACAGGTAGGCGGCGCTGGCGAGCCCTTTGTACGCGTTCATGCGCGATCTGGAGTGGCTGAAGGAGTCTCGTCTCTGTTTCTCCGTGCACTCGCAGCACTTGCAGAAGTAGTCGTGGGGCCGTTCGATCCTGGCGCCCTTCATCAACAAGATGTGGACGATCTCGTACTCCTGGCAGTGTGCGGCCAGTATCACAGGGGTCACGTCGTGGGAAAAACGCGTTCCGTCCTCGTCGTAGGCGTAGAAGTCGTCGTCCCTCAACTCCTGCTCCAACGGGCTCAAGGTCAACCTCAGACCTCCAGCGAACGCTGGGTGGGCCAGTATGGCCTCCACGATTCGCACGTAGCCTTTGCTGATAGCCAACAGGAGCGCGTCGCCCACGCGGGCCATTCCGTCCTTCTTCAGGAGGAGCTCAGTGACTTCCAGGTGCTCGTTGCCAACGGCGAGCTGCAACGCGTTTTGGCCCATGTAGTCCACGCAGTTGAAGTTGAGCGTTTTGGACTCCTCCAACATCTTGCGGACAACAGGAATATTGCCGTACTCCGCAGCATCAAGGAAACGTTCCTCCTCTGCCGTAAGGCTTGTGCCACGCTCGTTGAACATGTAGGCGGGGCCTCGGATGGCTTGCCGACGCCCCTTCTCTCGTAGGGTGGTGTGCCTGCGATGCATGACCTCTGACCTGAGACACAGAACATAGAAGATTAGCACATCAAGAAATCAAAAATGAACGTCAACTTGATAAGGTTCACAAGTCACTCAAACAGAGCGATGTCACTTTATCAAGTCTAGTGTACTTATTAAACTAAGTTTGGAGAAAGAACATTACGATTGGTGGCGCACTTTAGCGTCAGTAGGTTACATGTGAAGGGGTTCGTCTGCTCTACACAGCACGAGCTTCCATTCGCAATCACCCGTCAATAAAATAATGACTTAAACCTGCCAATCACGATCGCTTCTTTTAGAAACGTTACATTGGTCTTTCACCACATGAGACAATCTGGCCTCTGAGTGGACCAATAATCAATATCATAAGAACAGAACCCAGGGTCACATGACATCGCACACACGAAACTTGAGCGAGAGCAAAACCCTGGAAAATTGCAAAGATTTTAGCACGTTGTTTTGCGGTCACAAAGGTCTGTGTAATTTTCCCCCACGAAAACACGTGAAGTGTGGACGTAATATTTACTTAAGTGGTGTGATCGTAACAATTTGAACCTTCTTTGTGATCGTACTCTTTTCTGATTTCACACAAACACAAAAGCACCACAGGAGAAAATCTATTCATCCTGTCCCGACCACTTTGCATGCATGCACACACAGTTAATGCAGCGCAGATACAGACATCCATGAAATGCACAGCGAGCAGATCAATATACTGTTTTGCGTGATGTGTGCTTCTGAATGAAACACTTCATAATGAAATGAAGCAATCCATGAGAGCCACAACCAGCTGAAAAATGAAAACACGTGACGCAACTGCAGAGAGAGGATATGACTAAAGACTCCAGGACAAGATGGAATTTCTACACATTTCTACACATTGTGAGCGTTCTCTCCGCCTCTGTTCGCGTGTGATGAAATTTATATTTTATACGGTCACATAAAACATGCAATTTATAACTACTTATCAGTTCATTTAGCTGGACATGTCAATGCAATGCCATCGATGTGTATGAATATACAACTGTGGAAAAAGATAAGAGACCTTCCAAATATTCATTTAATCATCATTTATAGATTATAGGTCATTCTATTCCAGTGTCTGTTGTATTTCAACAAAATCAAACCTCAGGAATGACAAAGTCCTCCAACAGCAACGTGACAGACTGACAGCATGACATGACACATGAAAACTGTGAGAAAAATCCAGGTTATCACATACAAATATTTTTTGAACTTTTCCAAAAATACAGGTAGAAATATGACTGTTGCATTGCTTAAAAAGTGAATCTGAACTTGTATTTGAGGTCTGAAAAAATACAGAGCATCTTTTTTTGTTATTTTGACCTGTTTCTACAGTTTTCAGTTTCTGCAAATAGAAGCAATATTTTTGTTTACAATTTGGGAGACATATTGTATTGTTTTGTAAATATTGCATTTTACCTAAACGCATACCTATAAAATAGTACATTGAGATAAACAGAAAACAATTTTGAAATTCTCTCTTTATTTTTTCCATGGCTGTATATCAATAATAAGTAAACGTGCAATTAGAGAAAACATCTGTCCATCTAATGAAACAGGCTGATGATAAAGACTTGAGTCATATCTACAGTACAGATCAGAATATCTGCTTGCATGGTCCAGTAAGCAACATCCTAGCAACCAACCAGAACCCTTTAGCAACCACACCGAACATCTTAACAATCATCTGAACACCCTAGCAACCACACAGCAACACCATGGCAACCAGTCACAGCACAGCATTGTTGTGCAGATAGCTGTCATTAGCTGAATGGGTGGGATGCCGGTGACCTGACACTGTGTCCAATAGAAACTATTAAAAGCATGAATTGATAAAAACAGCCAGTAGAGAAGATCCCAGATGATACACGTCGTTTTGAAACATCAAACGCAGAGGTGAAAATAGAACTGTGTTTCCTGAGGAACATGAAAGCTGACACATCCACATCTTAATATCTCTTAGCTACATGTCTGCATGTGTTTGCATACTGTGTGTTTTGTAATGTAATGTGTAGAAAAAGTACATTCAAATATCCACAGTGATGGTCTGACAACAACAGTACAGTAGACTGGCAGAAATTCGTGTAGTTGTAATGTAAATTTTCCAAACACTTCTATGCCTCTATGTCGAAGCTGATATTTTTATGCTCAAACTGTGTTAAACTCATCTGGAATCTACCCAAGACTTACAGGTATCTGTAGCAACTCATAATGCAAAATGTATTACATTGTAAAAGTGTCATATTGTCATATCTGTAATAGGCTTTTAAACATAAAAACATTGGTTTAAACTAACTACGAAATGCACCAGACTTAAATATTAATGCAATAATAGTAATATTATTATTAATAATGAAATAATAACAATAATAACAATAATAATGAAATGATGATAATAATAATAATAATGAAATGATAATAATAACAATCATAATAATATAGTAATAGTTATAATAATAATAATTATTATTATTATTATTATTATTATTATGAAATGATAATAATAACAATCATAATAATATAGTAATAGTTATAATAATAATAATAATGAAATGATGATAATAATAATAATAATATAGTAATAGTTATAATAATAATAACTATTAGCATCATTATTATCGTGCTACATTACTTTTTATATACTGTATAAATAAGCCAAAGCTAAACTTTAGTGAGGGGACATTTTTCCTCCATGGAGTTCAACGGTTGAGATTGGCTACACTGCTCAACAAATGTGTTATTATTACAGTTTCAACTAAGCGTTTTTGTGAGTGTTTAACTCCCTAAACTGGGGGCGACACAATAAACTGTCTTCCATATGATTTAAAATGGAATGTTACTTAAATACAGGAATAGTTGACAATTATTTTACTTGTTTTATACACTTAATCGTGTCATTAAATGCACGTCCTTGAATAAGTGCAGTTTGGTAACTTCTCAGGTAATGTCAGATGACAACGACAGTGGTTGGTTACATGTAAAGATGTTTTAATTCTTTGATCAAAATTATTGCTAGGAAGTAGGAAAAATTCAGTTGCGCACCTAAACTCTACGTCCTTGAATTGAAGGCAGTTTTTTATGAAAAAATTTGGAAAAAACATAAAGGTTTCCAAAGTCTGGGATACGTCGCGTTATCTGCCTCAGGCAACGGCTGCACGGAGCACAAGTTAAATTTACATCTCTTCACTTTAATAGAAGTTATAACACAAAGCAACATCAGAGGATATGTTGAAAAATAAAGTACTTACAATCGTGCATCGTTTCTGTGCCTATAAACTATAAAGGTCTGAGAGGAGATCCCCAGGACACACGGGCACGTGGGGCCATTCACTTTACTGACTAACATTATGAGTTACTGTGATGAAATTCAATCAGACAGTATTTCCTTTTTACAGCGATTTTACTGTAATTCCTGCCCTGAATGTGTTTATGATTTTGGCTTTCGTTGACCAGTGTCACATTATTTTGTTCTCACACCAATATGCAAAGTTTTAGCATGAATATTTCACGGTGTAATTTAGGTGTTCCCTTAAATTTTTTGAGCAGTGTATTTTAACACCATTCAGAACACCACAGACGTTGTGTTTAATTTTTGTGCTTCAGTCTGAAGGATAAAGTACACTACAAGACTTTTGCTCAGATATTGCCCAGATTTTCAGTCTGGACTTGTTGCAGAAAGTCTGTGCCAGTCTGCAGATTTGATCAGTTAGTGTGTTTCTATCTGAAACTTTCAAAAAGTCTGCAAGTGTATGATGTCTAAAAAAAATCTGATCGGATTTTAAAAGTCTTAGTGTATTCCAGCTAGGAATCTGACAGCTCAGTTTCATTATGAATGAAGTTTATAAAGAGAATATATTATGAGCTAATCCATATGCAGAGAAAAACTGTAGATTCTTTCTTAAATGGACTCATACGTACACAGAATGAAAGATAACTATTCAATTATCATCGTACTGTACCGTAGCCTCTCTCTCTCTCTCTCTCTCTCTCTCTCTCTCTCTCTCTCTCTCTCATGTACCAGCATCAGCATGGAAATGGATTTTTCTCCCTCATCAGCACAGAGAATGAAAGGACCAGCTGGAATTACAATGAGAGAGAGAAAGAGCAAGAAAGGTAGAGCGAGAGAACAGAGAAGTGAAGCAGATTAGGAAGAGCAGGAACACATGGATAAAAGAAGGAATGACCCTCTTTACACTCCTTGAAATGCTGGAGCTTCTGTTGACATTTTATACAAGGGAAATCAGAACAATAACAGTGAGGAACAGGAAGTGATGACCTCATGACAGAGAGAGAGAAAGAGAGAAGTCAGTTCACTTGACTGTAAAGCTATAAAACTATAGTTTTCTTTACTGGAAAAGCTACACTAAAATGAAAATGACTGTGAAGGAAAACAGCTAATCGGTAATACTGAGGTATAACAAACTTTATAACAAAATGAACAATAAATGGTAAAAAGAAACATGAGGCTATGACAAAACCGTGTTTTTGTTGAAACCGCTTACATTTTAAAATCATGTTAAAGTCAAGTCTCATCTCAGGAGTTTAGTGAATATCTCATCATCGTAGCCACTGGAGCACATCTGATAGGCTACATGAGGATTTACCTGCAGGATTTTGTCAGGTTATGAGATGTTGCCTCAGGCCCAAACTAATTCATCAACTTTGCATTTTATTCTGTTTTTCTAGTTTCTCTCCACCTCAAACAACCTTAGACAATAACAAGCACCCAAAACATCAAATTATAAGGTAAAGCATTTAAAGTAAGACCAGTAATTGAATGCTTGTGTTGGTCTGGTTCAGAGGTTATTTGGGGGAATGTGTCGCGCATGCGCGTCATACAGGAGCGCTTTCATCAGGACGTGGTACAAACAATTAAAATCAGACCTGTGATGACAACACATATTAGGCTATTATCAGTCAGATAAACAACTAATATTAACAGATATTTTTATTTCATATCTTATTCCAGTAAACAGCTAACATCATTAACCAAGGTAGGCTAATTGATTCATGACCACAAACCAAGAAGAAACGACCTAAAATACTAGAACAAACAGATACAATATATGCAAATATTTAATATTACAATTACATTTTATTAACAACTGGTTAATATTAAATTAAGTATTTTGTTCGATAATCATAAAACAAATGTTGAAAGAATTACAAAGATATCATCACTTTCCAAGCAAACTTTGTTTTTATTATTTCACTTTAACGAAATGTGTAGATGAGAACACCCCTGAAATACAAAGTCTGCATAAAAAGTGGACGTCTATATGACCTGACCCATTGAATAAGTTTCATTGCTTGAACTGGTTCGTTCCGATTATTTTTGACTTCATTAAAAACCCCGACGTTTGCACACAACGAACAGTTAATGTTACCTGTCAAAACAATTGTGCCTGTGACCCGGCGAAAAGGGCTGTCACAATCGTTGCATTCCAGCTCTGTGGAATCATCTACTACTCAAAACATTCGTAAATCGTGTAAAGCTGCAGTAAAAACGGAGTAAAGGTTTGACTTACGCGCGAGGCAGAGCGCAGTTGCGCGGGGTCTCTAGAAGAAACTCCTCCGGGCTGTCGGGCTCATGATCCGGTGCGCGAGGAGTGTTGCGCCGCTGTCCGTGGTGCTGAAGACCGCCGCGCACCGGAGACGCTCCGCAGCATCGCCCGAAACACGCCGGTGTGCGCTTGATGAACTCATGCGGATCGCCGGGCGACGCGTCTCTGGATCGCGCGTCCGGGGGGTCGGTGCGTGGAAGTGGCGCAGATGCCCGCCGCACCGGGGGTTTCTGTGGGAGCTGAGCGGGAGAGGAGGAGGGTGGTGGTGGGGAGGAGGAAGAGGAGACACGGGGCCCCTCGCCTTCGTCACACATCGGGAGAGCGCGTGCTCCGCATATGTTGTGAAAAAGTGTTTCATGAAAGTAAGACGCGACTCGCAACTTCACACAGCAGCAACAAGTGGCGGCAAGACAGTTCAACCCTGACAAAATCAACTAATATATCCACTAATGTGTGTGCGTGTGCCTGATTGCATGAGACGTGTGGACAGATAATTATGTTAGGCAGTTGACATGTGAAGCAGAGCCCTGCAGCATAGCTTGCTATATAATTCACCTAAAAGGAAATAATTATAAGAAATATTAAACGGTGTATTAATCCCAAATGAAATGAGGGACATAGATCAAAATTTTTTTGGTTTCAATATTGAATCAATATTTTCTGGTGCCATACGCACTCATTCTTGTTTGTTGACATCAGAGTCTTCTAAAACTGGAGAAGTATACAATACAGACATCTGGACACCCTAAGAATGAAAGAATAAAACACAGAAATGAACAATTAAACAGTGTGTGAGAGGGTAAACTGGTACGTGTGTGTGAGAGGGGAGAATTGTGCTGTTACGGAAAAAGGATATCGGACATCGGTATGGGTCCTTTTGTCCAATGCGCATTCCAAGAAAATCAACAGGGAACTCTCCAGGAATTCATACATCAACACACTTACACACATAAAAAACAACAACACAAAAACAGCAATCTCCGGACTAAGTGCGTGCAATCACTTAACATCCCGCTGAAATCAAGGGTCATGATGTTTCCTCTCTTCATCTGTATCATTCTAAAAATCTATTCCACCCTGTTTTTCTCTGCCATAAACATCCCATGAGGAGAAGGGTCAGGGGGAGGAGCCTGCATGATTACTGAACACGCCCCCTGCTCCAGTGAAGAGAGCCTACTGAGAAAATACGAGAATAAAACACATCTTTTATAAATGTACCTGAATGCCTGAACATTTAAGATCCACAGAACCCTTCTGTTGCACAAAATATTCTATAGGAAAAAAGATTTTACAGACATTGAATAGGTAAGAAAGAAATGCTTGTTTTGGGAACTTTTGACTAAAGGGTACTTTGGGGAACCACAAACTGTGAGCAACTTTATTTTAAAAGTGTTGCATGAAACGACTGTGTTCTGAGTGGTTGCTATGAAATGTATATGTGGTTGCTAAGGTGTTCCGGATGGTTGCCTATCAGCCTAAGTCAACAGTGCCCATCCCTGAAAATCGGATAGATAGATAGATATTTTCACAATAATCTTCCAGATGAAAATAAGAAAACCAATCCCTTAAAAAGCAATAGCACACTTCACTAAGCCATGTCATCAGAAGTGTCTTCATGTCTGTAGCACGTGAGGAACATGATGAGTGAGCGTGACATAACCCCAAACTTTCTTTCACCTCCATAGATTTCCATCACCATCCTAGCATGCATGCTTCTCAAATGTTTTTCGTTGGCTTTTCAGAGATAACATTCTGTTAAATACATTTTAGAAGAAGAAACTGTGGTACATCCATTTTAATATGTTACTGTCAGACTTTTCTGCCACCATAAATACAAAATAATTCTGTGTAAAGATTGAAGAAAAGCACCGTTTCAATCTGTGATACTGAACAACACTTGAGGATTATGGGATTGAAGACAGGTAATGGCCTTCATGCACAGATGCAGACGCAGGCCGTGTGTGTGAGGGATCTAAACTGGAGTCAAACAGCTGGAAGCATTTCCACAGCGACTGTGTCTCAGACCAGATGTGAAAGAGACCTTCAGAAAAGAGAAGAAAGGCTTGAAAGAAGCAAGAGTTTCCTTTATAGAAAAAAGCACATTGAAATGTAAGATCTCACATATGAATGAACCTGAAACCTCAGCCTCGGATTGAGCTCGGGTGAGGTTTCCTCTCATCTACGTTCTCCATCGTTTCAATCTCATGTGTGTGTTTGGTGGACAGGCTGCATGCATTATGTATAATGGTCAACGATCCATCTCCAACATTTGCTCAAAACAAATCCGAAGAACAGAAGACAAACTTTCTATGAACAATGTGAATACATTGGATGAAATGATAATAATAATAATAAATAATAATTCGTTACATTTATATAGCGATTTTCTGGGCCCTCAAAGCGCTTTACATGGAAGGGGGGAATCTCTCTCAACCACCACCAATGTGCAGCATCCACCTGGATGATGCGACGGCAGCCATAGTGCGCCAGAACGCCCAGCACACACCAGCTTGTTGGTGGAGAGGAGACAGAGTTACGAAGCCAATTAGCACATATGGGGATGATTAGGAGGCCATGATGTATAGAGGCGAATGGCCGAATTTGACCAGGATGCCGGGGTTACACCCCTACTCTTAATCGAAGGACATCCTGGGATTTTTAAGGACCTCGGTTTGACGTCTCATCCGAAGGACGGTTAAGAAGTACTCCTATAATGTATTCATCCTGGCTTCAGAGGGCGTTTGTGAAACTTCGAGACATCATCTTTTAACTGGAGCAATGGAGACATTCAAGCAGAATGAAAAAAGGAATCACAAAATTCACAGAGGAAGGTAAACAGATGGTACGGTTGTAAACATAATCAATATAACAACTATAATTTAAAAAACAATTTCAAAATAATGAACACCAGTAACTTTTGTAACAATGCCAGTGGACGAAAATAATCTTCTTACAGGAGGAACACTAAAAACAGAATAAAGTATTTCCACTCATCCTCGCCGCAGAAGATCAATCTGCTCTGATCAGCAGATCGACTCGAACTAAAGGAGAGAGAGAGAGACCAGTCTGTTTGAGTTGTACTTTTCTTTATTAGGGGAACATTTTGTCCCAAAGTTTGCTTTTAACAGGCATTTTTTACCTTTGTACAGTAAGAGTATCTCTTTCTAACATAGCATTTTATGTTTAATCAAATATAATTCAACCACATGCAGTATATCACACATTTGACATCATTACCCTATAGTGAAAAATAAATATGCTAAAATGTATTTGAAATACATTTATTTCATGCCAAGTATACTGCAAATCCATTTACATCTTATGTACTTCATGAAAATATACTGTTATTGTATTTGTGGTATACTAAATTGGTATAATTAAAGTCTGCTAAATTGGAACAACTAGTCCAACTAAAGATACATTTAAGTGTATTTGATTGTGCTAAAGTGGAACTATTGCAAGTATGCTTCAGGTACACTTTAAATATCTTGCATTGAAAGATTGATTTTATTTTTAAAAAATCATAAAAAACAAAAATCCTTATCAAAAGTGAGATTAGAACACATTTTTATTTAAACACAGGCTTAATAGGAAGAAATGTGCATTGTGTATAAAAAGTACTCCAAATAAAGTTGAATTATAATTTTATATCAGTAAGTCATGTCAGTAAATATGTTAATACATTTAAACTATACTTAGTATGAAATAAATGCATTTTAAATGATTTTTTTTACTACACTGTAAAAAAAATCTGTAAAAAAACCCCGGAAATTTTCCAGAAATCAATACGGTGTCTGCAGAGCCTCCAAATCCATTACGAGACACCTAGAACAAAATATTAGAAAATAGTAAAATAACATACAAAAACTAAGAGAAATTAAGTCTCTGTGTCATTTTTACATTAGAACACATCAATCGACTCTCAGCACTGAAATAGAATCAGTGAGCAGACATCTAGACCAGCAGAGCTGTCAATCAAAACACTCAGCATCCAGCCGATAGAAATCTAGCATGTTGCTGAGATCAATAAAGTGTCCAATGCCTCAGTTCACCCTCGGCTGCGGTCTGACCTCAGAGAAAACTGTTGGTCAGGTCCTCACCCGAGCGTCTGTGGTATTGACCTTCGAGTTACTCCAGTAAGACTGACTTCACACTATTGCAGATTTCAATTTATTCCTTATCATTTCAGTCAAGGTTTCTTGCTCCGCATGTGGATTTATGAGCATTCTCCACCAGTTGTTTTTTGCTAAATATTACATTTTATGCTAAATGCAACCCATCGATCAGATGACCACATGACGTTTTGAAGACCAAAAAGACAGATGTAAAAAATATGTATTTCTGATCCACTCCCTGAAAAACATGAACCTCATAATACTGTTCCAAAACTTAGTGAGCTGTCTACCTAGATAGCATTTTAAGTCACCGTGGACACACTGTTGACACAATGCATGTCCTGTAAGTTATTTTGGGCAAATTTAAAGCATCTTTTGCAGAAAAGGTAGACTGTTCCCTGCAATTGTCAGGTCCCGGGTCTGAGCACCTGCTTGTTTTATGTGTCTTGTTTATGTTCCTACTCACCGAGCACATGGGGGAGACCTTTTGACAGTTCTACATGTGCTCGGTCTTTACTTTTGGGTGCTCCGCCCCCCTTGTTATCCACTCTTCACCGCACCTCTGTTTTCTATTCCCACTAATCACACCACACCGGTTTCCACTCTCGCTATCTCCTCTCTCCCTTCTTATACTTCCAGAATTCCTATTTTCCTCGTCAGTCCGTTAGACTTCTAGCCTTCCTGACTTTCAGTCTTGAAAAATATTCTAGTCTTGTCTTGTCTTGTTCTGTCCGGTTATATTCTTGGCTAATTAGTATAGTTCGTCTAGGCTCCAGTTCTCTCTTGCACCCTGCTTGGTGTCCCACTCTCACGCAGATCATTGCGCCGGCGACCTTGGTTCCTTTGCTGTTTGACGGCCGAAGGAGTTCTCCCTGGTGGATCCATCTCTTCCGGTGAGGTCGTTCGTTTGGAATCTTACCTCTCCCTCCGGGGTGGTTCAAGCAGATTTACCAGATTTTCCCTCCGGGGTGGTTCAAGCGGATTTACCAGATTTTCCCTCCGGGGTTGTTCAAGCGGATTTACCAGATTCTCCCTCCGGGGTTGTTCAAGCGGATTTACCAGATTTTCCCTCCGGGGTTGTTCAAGCGGATTTACCAGATTCTCCCTCCGGGGTTGTTCAAGCGGAATTACCAGCTCCCCCCGCAGGGGGTGTGCTACGGTACCTCTCGTGACTCTCCCCGTGAGATCGGTCCTACGGAACCCACCCAGACTCTCAAAACTTTCCCTTGTTTCTTCCCCGGCCGAGCGCTCAAGCCCCGTTCCCTATTTTGATTACTGGTCTGTTTGATTATTATTTTTGTGAAATTCTGCAGTTCTGTTATTAAAGGCATATTTTGTGACCCTGCATTTGACTCCCGTCCTTCTGGCATGACAGCAATAGAGTCTGGGATTGCCTCCTCATGAAGAACATGATGCTATCTTAAAATTTCTCCAAAATGAGGTGTCTTAAGAAGCAGCACAGAGTGGAGCAGTCTACACTCACTACCTCTCTAGAAACTAACATCTTAGAGATTGAAAGTGAGTTACATTTTTGTCACAGACGAGCTGCAACTGCAAACCAGCGACTGTATTTTGGTGGAACATTTTGTCTGCTGCAGCACTTTAAGTAATGTGTGTGTGTGGTTTGTTTGTCCATGTGTGTTGGGGTTAGGTGGTTAGGTAGGGGTTATGGAATGGCATTATTTAGATAGATAAGTAAACATTTTAGTGTGTGTGTGTGTGTGTGCGTGCGTGCGTGCGTGCGTGCGTGCGTGTGTGTGTGCGCGTGCGTGTGTGTGTGTGTGTGTGCGTGTGTGCGTGCGTGCGTGCGTGCGTGAGTTTCAGTGTTGACCCTGTCAGGATCCAGTATGAAATAAAATAACCAAATGAAAATGTATAGGAAATCAACCAAAAAATCTCACAATTCTCATCAAAGTAGAAGCTAGTAGTATAACAATAACTATACCGGCTTCTTTCAGTGCAGAAGACTGCTACAAAGGACAATAAAAAACGGTTTGTGGCATAAATGAATTAAAAGAAATTTAGAGCAGAATAAGCCGAGGTATGGACCAGACTAAACATCTGCTCACAAGAGATTAAACCACTTCACACAGGTTTGATGAAGAGACATTATGCAGTATACTCTCACAATGAAATTAATGACTAAATACGTATTGAGACACAATCTTTTGTTAGGCTTGTAATGAGCTTCTAAACCTGCAGAGACTGAGCAGCATCCTACAAAATTTATTCTGAAATACCAGGGGCCTCGTTTATCATCAGTGCGTAGAAAAGCTTCTGTATTTTGTCCTACGAATTAAATTTAGAATGTGTCTAAGTACAAAAAATCCATATTTATCAAACGGTTCTTACGCACATCAGTAAGTAATCATTGCTGATAAATCCCACATGTTCTTAAGCACCATGCTCGGTCACATTCATGGTCATTTGCATTCGGGAACGCCCCAATGAACCATATATGATGACGGGACCTACCTTTATAAATCATGTGAATGTACTCCGTGCTCTCACTAAACAGATCACAGAACTCTTTGAAAACTCTTTCTTTGCGCAATGCATGTTCTGCTCGATTTGGTTTTTATTGTTCATTTCATAATTATTTATAGGAGATTTATTTTGCATGAATTAAAATGTTCCGAAAAATAACAGAATTTGCAGTTCTTTTTTGGTAACATTGCAATGTTATTATTATTTGGTAAAGCGATGTAGTAATAGAAAAGCAATAAGATGTTAAAAAATGAATTTATAATTTTAATATGCAAACCTCTTTTTGAGTTTGTTTGAATGATTTTTCTTATTTGTTCATATATTGTTCTGTTAAGTGTTTCTTTTGCATTGTGCTTCATTAAAAGGAGGTTTGCCAAATCATCCAGCAAAGTGAGATCAGCCATGACACTATAACTACATTTCATATGATTCCACATCTGTCTTTTGTAGCTTCTCACACCAATTATACAAATGTCTAGCTTGAACTATGAATTTACTAATCGAGGATTTGCAAATAAAGGACAACGCACGGTGGCACTTTATTTTTGTAGTATCACTATTCTACCACTATATTTTTTGCGTGAGCATGCTCAGACGTGTGCTTATATACAGTATTCTACGTATAAGTACAAGTTGGTAGATTCCCACACTTTGCGAGAAACTCTTCTTACTCACTCATACGCACACATTTGTGCATACGCACTGTTGATAAAAGAGGTCCCTGGATTCTCCCTTAGCTCTCTTATCCTTTTCATTGTATCTCACTTATCACTTCATTCCAGCTGTGAGCAAAACACAACCACAATCCAGAGAGAGAGAATGGCTTGTGCTTATACATTTCATTAGTATTCTGTTCTACAACAACAGGAATCGAGCATCATACGCACATGACCCGTGTTGAGTGATGTCCATGTGTTTCCATATCGGTACATTTAAAAAACAACGACGGTATGTTTCTTCTGGTTAGTGATGTTGTGCTGTACTAAAAATACAAAATAAGAACATCTGAAACACACACACAAGTTGGATGAAGTATGAAATATGAAGTACTTCCTCTGTAAATAGGAGGATTAATAATTCATTTGTGTTAAATAAGATTTAAAGCTTAATTAACTCTGGCTGCAAGACAGGAAAGAAAATGAGAATTGTCAAACAGCATTGTTTAAGAGAGATAGAAAGAAAGAGAGCGAGAGACGTGTGCTATATGTTAAAATATGACATCAGAGATGGGCAATTTTTCTCTTACAGCGACCGTCTCTAAAGTCACAGGAAACAAAATATATTTTCTGCATGTTACTATAAACGCAAAAACAACTCAACTGTGTTTGGTAGCATTATGCTTCAAGAAGTTTTAAAAAAAGACATTTCTAATGCTATAGCAGGCGATCCAAAAAGTAATTCAATTGCATCTTGAGAACTCAGATTGTCCACTACAGTATACAATTCAGCACTGAAAGGTACTGAAAGAAGCACAACAGGAAGACATCTGTGAAACATCAACAGAGACCGCAGATGACCTACACCACCTACAAATGATTGTAGAAAGATTGTGTTTGTTTGTTTGTGTGTACAGGATCTTACAATGACAGAATAAGTGTTTTAGTTCCTTTAAAGCCAAAGGTTAACTGGATTTCAATCGAAATCCACTTTCAGTTTTTTCAAGGACCGTTCACAGGCTTATGACAGGTCAGCTGCTGAAAAACCTTGACAAACCTCAACCTTAAATCCAGAGCCGATCCTTCCCATACACAGACTACGCAGGTAGCGTAGGGCCCCTACACCACCAGGGGCCCCCTTGAGTACCGAATCAAAAACAAGACACTATTTTTGTAACTTGCGGATTCAACTTTAGAGGAGTCATTTAAGTATTTTCCTTTGTAATACTCCATATATTTATTTACTGTTACATACTCAGACATGCAGTGGACGGCAGGTAATGACATGCGCATTATGTGCGTCTTTACAATTGACCATGGCTTTAAAACGGAGCTATCCGTCTCAAACATTTCGCATACCCAAATCCAGATTATTTTATCCCTTCAATCTACATTCATTTACACCTCCATACTCTTCACGCGTTTCAACAATTACACTCTCATTTGTTTCTCTTTCTACTTCTAAGCAGGAGAAATATCTGAGACTAAGTTGATACTTAATGAAACACAGCTGAGAACTCCATCAGATTGCTCTGAAAGAGCAACATCTGAGCAATAACATTTCCCTGTAATTATTCATGTAAAACACTCATGTAGTCTCACCTCAATTGATTCTGTTTATTGAACCGAAATTGAGGGATTTTTTTAATTGTGCTGTATTAACTTGAATATAAACCAAATTCATTTGCTGCAACGCAGACTAGTTTCTATCCATTTTCCGAAATGTTTCAGACTACATTCTGAGCGCAGTTGTGATATTATAAGTAATATTTCAAGCAGATGTTTGCTGCAAATTGAAAACATTTACCTACGGAGAATTCACAGAGACGTGCTCTAAAACATCTGAATATATTACAAGATTTGCCTCAGTTTTTTCACATACAGCATAAAATGAACTGAAACACCCCAGGTCGAACAAATACAAATGAATAACTATATTTATCTGAGGCAGAGCGAGATGAAGCTATCAATACCTAGATCAATATCAATACAAAAAATAAGATTTTTTATTGAAGTTTTATTGATGATTATTTTTCGATGACACCGATTCAGTGACATTAACACTGAAAAAACTATTTTTGTGTAGGTTATGAAGCCCATAAGCATTAAAGTTCAGCTTGTAACTTGGCCCGTGTTTGTTCTACAGATGGAAAATGAAACAGGTGAACTGCACAGACAGCAGGAACTCAAGCCATCTCAGAATATAACAGAGATTTAAGCCCATAAACAATGACCCAGAACACAAAACTGTAGTGACTGCACAGAAACACACTAAAAAGTTTTAGAAGTTTTATTCAGACTTTTCTTTGTTTCACTGATCACTTATTTTTTCTTTCATTAACACAGACATGCTTTATACTGTATATCTGTACTGTAATACAGACACAGTTGACCGCTAATGACGCAATAAAATAAATGATGACGGAGGCTTAAATTACTGAGTATTAAAGCAATGGTAACCAATTATTTATTTATATCAAATTTGATCAAACTGCCAAGAGTGTTTGCACAAGACTGAGTTAAACATCTATTAGTTAGCAGTACAACCGAATTAAATTCAGAACAAATAGCCTCTCGCTGTGTGAATGTTTTATGTGAAAGTGACATTTAAAAGTTCTTTGTGCAGTTAAGACACACACACCGTCACTTATAGTATATCCAGACACTCATTCATCCCAGGTTTTTAATTACATGTCTTATTCCTGTAGGGAACACTGTCAGAGCTAAATGCCGTATGAAATAATCTATTACACCATCAAGATCTCAAGACACTTCCAACAAAAGCCTTTCATAGCCACGTCAGCCTTCATTGTCAAATCAAACTTCACCTTTCATCAGTTCAATGTGTTGAAGCATCTCACGGCCCCACACGCAACGTCAACAGAGACGCTTCTTTAAAACCATGATGGGCTAATTCACAAAATCACATTAATAATGCAAGTCTGACGCAGAAATGACAAACTAAACGTGTTCTGAGCTGTACATGAGCAATCACTGAGCAAAACACTTTCTTCTGCGTGAACACACACCATAGAGAACATAAAAAATGATGACAGATAAAAAGAAATACTCACACACAAACAAACAAACGCACAAGCGATGGTAACGGTTGAGTAAAAACAACAGATTTTACCGTACGCACAAGTTGATCTCTAGCAGGTTTGTGATTGGTTGCCTGAGCTCAATCAGTGATGTCATCAGCTTTTGAATCGTCCCGGGTGTGTGAGGTCACAGCCTTGAATTAATTCAGAGTTTAGATGTCAATCAATGAGAGGCTAAAGAAAACAGAAAAGGGCGAGAGGTCACATTTCTGGTCAACAGGTCAACAAAATCCTTCAGAACTGTAAATATTCGCCCTCCGTATACAACATGCGTGCATGCATGTTAGCCTTCTTAATGTCTGTAGAGGCCATCACACATCTCACTGCTAAGTTTAAAAATACAGTCTGTGAAATATAACAAAATATCTGCTCTTTTAAATCTGCGAACATTTGCTGGCTATACAAAACAAACAAACTACACCCTTGATTTAGAATTAATATTAAACGAATGAATGAATAAATCATGAATACTGTAATTGGAATAAATATATATATTGGGATATTTATTATATAATTGTGATAAATTATTAAAAAAAACATTAAAAAAGTGAGGTAGTATATTTAACCATATTAAAGTACAGTATGAAGCATACATTTTACATTTACATTTATTCATTTAGCAGACGCTTTTATCCAAAGCGAATTTAACAATTTCAAATAAATTTAACAAACAGCCTTAAACATGCACATATATTTCACAGTTTAAACAAAAATTATATTTAAATATTGTAATATTAATATTAAAACTTGATATTAATAATATATTTTAAATAATAACATAATAATAGAATTATATGTAATAATAGAATTATTATATAATAATAATATTAAAACTTAATACTTAATTGCCCGGTTTAACAGACAAGGCTCAAGAATATAGCCCCAGACTAAAATGAAAGTTTGAGCCGTGTAAACGGAAAATAAATTGCCCTGCCATATCTTTAAATATGTCATTGCCATTGTTTTGTCTTAAGATGCACACCAGTAATGTTTTTATTCAAGGCATTTCATTAAAAGTGACTTAAATATCCTAATTTAACAAAGGCTTGAGCTAAGCTTTGTCTGTGAAACCGGGGCAATATTAACAATTTTAAACAATAATGACTACTTCATATTGAATTTAAATAGCATTCTTAGTTCATAGCTGATGTAAACACATATGGACACAGCACACTATTAAACACTTCTGTCTGAATTATTATCTGTCCTCTTACCTTCTCTTTCATCTCACACTTATTTATTTCTCCAATCTTCAGTGAAAAGAAGGAAAGGGATTTAACTGCTATTCTTCACTTGTGGAGTATTTTCAAGTCCCAAATCACAGACAAGAGCTGAGCAGAAAGTCATCGCACTCCCCCTCGCTTTCTATTACAGCCCCTCACACACACACACACACACACACACACACACACACACACACACACACACACACACGCACGCACACACACACACACACACACTTTCTGTCTCAGGTGACTGTGGTCAATTGCTGTCGTGTTCTGCATATGTCAGCTGTAATAGACTTTCTTTTGTCTTTATTTCGCCATCAGTCACTTTGTGTCTTCTGATGGATAAATTCCACTTACACCATGATGATATTAAAGAACAAGAAGCCTCTTAATTAGAGAAACAATCCCTTTCTCTCTCTCTCTCTCGCTCTCTCTCTCTCTCTCTCTCATTCACACGAGTAGTAGCAATATACATGTAGTGCCTCCGGTTACACACAATACTGTACGTGACTTTAACTTTTTTTACATTGTCTAAGGAAAACAAATCAGGAGATTTGATGGAGTTCTCAGTTGTGTTTTCTTAAAGTATGGAGGTGTGACATAAATGTAGATTGTAAACGTCAAATAATCTGGATCTGAGTAAATTTGATGAGAAATGTTTGAGTTGATATTGAGATCTGAATAATATTGACTTTTGATTGCAGACTTGACAAATTTGAGCTCAGTTTGACACATTGTTGACGTCTCTTCTCAAACTCTAATGACACACACATTTGTGCGATTTCTGACTATTTTCTCACAAGAAATATCTGAGACGCAGATGAGCCATGAAGGGATAATCCATCCAAAAAATAAAATTCTGTCATCATTTACTCACCTTCAAGTTGTTCGAAACCTGAATGAGTTTCTTTGTTCTGTTGAACACAAAGATATTTGGAAGAATGTTGGCAACTTTCAGTCATCACTCACTACCATTTTTTTGTGTTGAACGCAAAATGAGATCTTTTGTAGTTTAGGAACACAAACAGTTGTGGAGCACCTTTGACCACCTTAATGTTTCCTACTATGGTAGTCAATGATGTCCCAGAACTGAACATTCTCCCAAATATCTTCCTTTGTGTTCAGCAGAACAAAGACATTTACACAGGTTTGAAACAACCTGAGGGTGAGTGAAAGAGGACAAAGTTTCCATTAGCTCTCCGTTTAATCTCCTTAATGTCTAGGAAAAGTAATATTAAAGAGCTTGTATGTAGTTTAAAGTCTCTGTGATATTCTAATCTGTGACTAAGATCACGTGTTTCTACAAAAAAATAAGATCTCATTAAAGTCTTACAGTTTTAATTAATCACGTTCGAGAGAGAAATACGGCCTGCGTAAGTTGAATAATTATCTCGGCTCTCTGGTGTCGTCCGTCGGGACAGAGCTCGATGAATCAGACTCAAGTCAGAGCAGAATATCAGACCATCAGAGAATCCCAGGAGTGGGAAATGAATCTTCACCTGGACACAGACCGCTGTGCTCATTAACACAAAGAGAAATGAATTAACCACACAGGACAAACATTTTATTTACACCGCAGTACAGGAACAGCTGCCGGCATGCACCGCGACTTCATTCTCACATCCAAATCTGTGGGGAACCTCATTTATCTCTATAGAATGTGTTGACACACAGTCTGCGGCAGGAGACCGCATTTATCTAGAAGTGCAGGCATTGTTCTCTGTTTGTAAGGGCCGGATCTAGAAACGATCTGACAGACAATTACCAAGGAAACTAATTAAGCCGATTACCTCATCTAACAGGACACAGCTCAGTGAGAGAGAGAGATGGAGGACAAGTGACAGGATTTACAACAAATATACAGTGTACAACCAGAGATAATGTTTTTGTTTTGATTGCATCATCCAGCTCTAAAACTTGCTGTACAATATTGAAATGCTATGAACACCGTGTACGTTAGTATGTGATTTCAAACATAACCAGAGCCTGTAAACTTCTTCTATCAGCACAACAGCAATTAGAAAAACTGACTCACCTGGTCATTATGACATCACTGAGCTCTGACCCCGCCCCTTGAGAGACTGTCCTCTGTGGCAGCAGTGGAACTGTTGCCATGGGAGACAGAGCCAGGAGCCGCGGTCCAATCAGAGACCTCGAGCAGAATTAGAACATGCGGATGCTTTCGGCTCAACTCAACTTTTTTAAGAGTTTTTGTCAAGTGGAAAATGAGTCTGAACACATTCGTAAACACTGACAATAAAGATGATGTGTAATGCCTCAGGACATACACACACACACACACACACGCACACACACACACACACACACACACACACAGAGACACACACAGACAGACAGACACACATGCACGCACGCATGCACACACAAACAAACTGAGACACACACAGCCAGACAAACAGAGAGTTACACGCATACACCGACAATTATATTATCATGATTCATCTTTCATGAATCAAATGATGTTTATGAAGATAAAAACTAAGAATTCAAGTGACACTGATCAAGTTGATATGACAACTTGTGTGTGTCTCTCTCTCTCTCTGTGTGTGTGTGTGTTCATGTTTGTATATCCCGGTGGGGACCTAAACCTGAATACACACCAACACATGGGGACTCGTGTCACTCTGGGGACCAAAACTGAGGTCCTCATGGGCACAAAAGCTAATAAATTGTACAGAACAATATTTTTTACAAATCTAAAAATGCAAAAAGTGTTCTATGATCTTTAGGGTTAGGGATAGGGTTAGGGATAGGGGATAGAATATACAGTTTGTACAGTATAAAAACATTACGCCTATGGACTGTCCCCACGG
>NC_079902.1:23020850-23030936 GCF_024868665.1 Triplophysa rosa
TGTGTTCATGTTTGTATATCCCGGTGGGGACCTAAACCTGAATACACACCAACACATGGGGACTCGTGTCACTGTGGGGACCAAAATTGAGGTCCTCATGGGCACAAAAGCTAATAAATTGTACAGAACAATATTTTTTACAAATCTAAAAATGCAAAAAGTGTTCTATGATCTTTAGGGTTAGGGATAGGGTTAGGGATAGGGGATAGAATATACAGTTTGTACAGTATAAAAAACATTACGCCTATGGACTGTCCCCACGGGGATAGTCAACCAAAGCCTGTGCGTGTGTGTGTGTGTGTGAGAGTGAGTGAGTGAGCGAGCGAGCGAGCGAGCGAGTCTAACTGTATGTCTGTGTGTGTGTGTGTGCGCGTGTTTGTCTCAGTGTGTGTGTGTGTGCGTGCGTGCGTGCCAGGGAGCGAGCGAGAGAGTGAGCGAGTGTAACTGTCTGTCTGAGTGTCTCAGTTTGTGTGTGTGTGTGTGTGTAACTGTCTGTCTGTGTGTGTGTGTGTGCGTGAGTGTAACTGTCTGTCTGAGTGTCTCAGTTTGTTTGTGTGTGTGTGTGTGAGTGTGTAACTGTCTGTCTGTGTGTGTGCGTGCGTGCGTGCGTGTGTGTGTGTGAGTCTGTTGATGTGTTCAGTGTGGGTTGTGCAGTAATCTAATGCGATCTCTAATCAGTGTTGTCTTACTGTGTCTAATTACACACACACACATTCTGTTTTTACACTTACACACATTGCAAATGCCTCTGCTCACCTACACACGCACACACACACGCACGCACAGGCACACGCACGCACAGGCACACGCACACACACACGCACGCACAGGCACACGCACACACACGCACGCACAGGCACAGGCACACACGCACGCACAGGCACACGCACGCACAGGCACACGCACGCACAGGCACACGCTCGCACAGGCACACGCACACACGCACGCACAGGCACACGCTGCAGGTCTCAGACGCCTGTTGTTGGTAAATTTGGACCGCTGTGAGATTATTATTATCTAATGCGAACAACTGCCTGCTTCTCTGTGAGGAGATTTTCCCATACGCAAACACACACACACACTCTCAGTGTTAAACACGGTTTGTGAGACGAGCAGGACAAAAGACCAAAAAGCCACACCGATCTTAGCTTCTGTGTGTGTGTGTTTACAGACAGACAATAACAGTGTGTGCAGCTTGTGTGTTCATCAGATGTGGCAGGATATGGAGAAG
Source organism: Triplophysa rosa (assembly GCF_024868665.1). Classification (NCBI taxonomy): domain Eukaryota; kingdom Metazoa; phylum Chordata; class Actinopteri; order Cypriniformes; family Nemacheilidae; genus Triplophysa; species Triplophysa rosa. The sequence goes on from NC_079902.1 coordinate 23,022,082, forward strand.
ATGAGAGAGACTGATATCCTGTTTACATCAAAGCACAACACTATACACACACACACACGCGTTGGGTTTTCAAGTGTTTATGGGGACTTTCCATAGACAATGATCTTTAAACAGTACGAACTGTGTATGGTCAAAAAGTGACTCGTATTACTATCTTTGTGGGGACTATCTTTCTTGGGCGCATACACCGAATCTTCCCAAACACTAACATTTCAGATTTTTTACATTTGCTTTCATGTCATTTTTCTCTTTGTGGGGACATTTGCTTGTACAAACGACCAAATAAAATATGTCAACACAAGTTGTGGAGGGGGAAACATACTTTTAAACAAAACAAAAATGTATTGTTATACAAAAACACACATTCTATGATAGAAACACACCTCTAAGGTAAGAATTTAAATACCGTCAAGTTAAAAAGGAGCAACACTGCCTCCTGCAGGATCAACACGTGTTATTGACACTGAACCGTTTACATGATTACATCTTAAAATCTCATTCAGCATCTCTGTAAACATCACAGCAGACAGTCTTCAGTCCTTAGGTTCCGTGAGAATCAAATCATATGATTTGACATTCATTAGGTAATAAATGAACACAATATTTCATATGGCACTTTTGTATCATGTATGTTAAACAACCTTTCATTTTACTGTAACATTTTTATTTGTTTTATAAAGTTTTATTTTACTGCAACAAACCAGTTGTTCATTTTATAAACCTTCATCTAAATAATTCATTTTTTGATTAAAACTCATCAGACATCCAGAACAGTGTCACTGTTTGCTCTACATAAAAAAAGAAAGTCGTACATTTTTGAAGCAACATCAAAAGCGGGTTACGATATACTTTTATATGACAGCATCGTATTTGTTGTAATTTTTGTTCAAGTGGGGGTGGTTTGTTGAAACGCTGATTCGTTTTAATCCAAAAGAGCACACGTCACATAATGAACGATGCTACAGCACATTCAGAGCTCCGGTGACCTTTGACTTCTCAGTTTTCAAACATATTAATAAAATCAATAATAAAACACAACTGACTGTGGAAATAAATGAGTGTCAACAGAAAGAGATTTAAAAATGAGTGGATTTTTTATCAGACGGGTCAGAGGAAGATTTGCTTTCGTCAGGTTTGGAGCTCTGCTGGAACACACAAACACAAAGAAGAGATGCTCATGATGTCATGTATGAACAGTATATGCAGTGCATGATGGGAAGTGTGTGTGTGGTTATGTTACCTTAGTTTTAAAAAGTAGGTTTATGACTCCTTTAGATCGACGGTCACCCGTGCGATCAGATGGTAAACACACGGATACACTCTTACTGTCACGCTTGGATCGAGCCGACTCCGCCTCCTCACTCCCATTGGCTACTGACAGAGCCAAACCTGATGATTGGATGAGAAAAAGCTTTAGTTGGATCTTTAGTTGTTGGTATCAAATTCATAAAGACAAAATGATGTTTTGTAAAAACTGTATAAAAGCAGACGCATGTGTGTGCTTTACCTGTAATTGCGGGCAGAGATCTGGAGTTGATGCTGGCCAGACTGCTGCCGCTCTGGATGGGCTCTGACAGGTTGGTGTCGCTGCGAAACTCTTGTTTCTTTGACAGCTAAAGTAAAACAAACTCTTATCTTAACTCGCTTATAAAAATGTTTAAAAAAATAAAAAGAAATGAAAATGATGTCAAGTTAAGAGAGTTATGAGATCAGTGCCGATCCTAGACGTCTGGGGGCCCTATGCAAACCTTTGTGAGGGGCCCTTGTCATAATAGTTCAAATGAGATAAGCATAACTCTAAACTACAATAAATAAAAATAATAAATCGATTAACACACTTAAATGAATTAAAACTGAAAGACAAAAAAACATTAAACTGACAGTAAGAACAATTAAGTATTAAATTAAATTCACATTTTGATTCACATGTACAGTAAATAGTCATTTACCTAAAGTAATACTTGGCTCTCGAACCATCCAGCTTTTTACTAACCAAACGAGTTATTAACATAAATAAAACATGATAAATATAGTTTACTCACGAAAGCTAAGCATTCAAAAAAACATCAATAATTCTCTAAATGTGATGACACAAAAATTACACATCATCATGGGCAAACGAAATACGGTGGATTGCAATGGTGAGACTCACATTGTCCAGCTGGTTTTGTGACTGTAAGTCATTTCCTGTAAATACTATTGAAGTTAGAATATTAATGTTATACAGTATGTAACTTTGGAGACGGTCCCTAAATCCCCCACTATCGAACGTCCACAGTCAAACCAACTGTATACCAGTCGACAAATACTGAATTTGTAAATCTTTCTGTACTTGCATAATTTGGCAAAACTAAATAAGACTTTAAATAGTACAAAAACACATGCTTTCTTGTTCTTTTGCTTCGCGTTGTTGCCGTTTTTCCGCTACAGACGGGTAGCTTCGTTTTGAAGCCATGGCCATGTGTAAAGACGCATCATCACCTGCGCGCACTGCATGATGTCCGAGTATGTCACAGTAATAAAATAAATTAAGTATTAAAAAGGACATTTCCAAATGATGAAGGCAGAAATCCGCGTCTTGTTTACATTATAATGTTTTTCTTCTGTACTCAAGGAGGCCCCCTGGTGGTGCAGGGGCCCTACACAACTTGCGCAGTTTGCGTATAGGAAGGACCGGTCGGCTCTGTATGAGATAATCATATCTATAGTCAGATAAGAGCTGTTTTTGGTGTACATGTTACTGTACATATCACTTTACGTCACGTACTATTTCACTTTTAAGAGGGTTTTTTTAACACATTAATATGCTGAATACATGAAGTCTGACTGAATAAGAGCATCAATGGCTCTTGCATGATGTCAGTAAAGTTCAATGGTGATGTTGAGTCATTTTGGATCTTGAGGTCCCAGACCTCACCAAAACTATTGTCACCCAGATGACGCATCGTTTAAACATGACATTTGTAGTAAAACTGGTAACTCATGGTAATTCATCCGGCAAAAGGTTAAAAAAAATTTACTTCTGAAATCATTTATTAAAATGTTATTAAAACTGTTAAGTATTTATCTTCACAATTATGTAGCTTAAATGATTCCTCAAAGGGTTCACATTCATTTATTAGGATTTATAGTAAACGAAAATGAAAAGTGATGCCTTAGCAATAAACTGAAGTTTAAGTAAAGGCACTAAAATTATTAAGTGGAAATAAATAAAAACTACAACATAATTAAACCTAAATGGAAACTTTAAAAATGTACAAAAATAAAACAAAATAAAAACTCAAAAATTGAACTAAAATTAACATCAGAACTAAAAATAAAAAATACAAATACAAAACGAAATAATTACTGATAAGCTAAAATTTCACTTGAATTTCTGTAATTCTTAAATCTTCAAAGTGTGTTTTTGTGAAAGTGAAACACAACATCTTTCAGTATTTGTGTAGAATCGTCTCTCTCTCTCTCACCCGTTTGTCCAGTGTGCCGGCTCTCTCTTTCTCCTCACTGATAAAGATCATGCTGCTACGGCCCATCTTCTTCTTCTTCTTGGACTTTCTCAGTTTCACCTGAATGTAAAGAAAGATTGACACAGAGGAGAGGGTTATGATGTCATCATGTAGTTCTGCATTCATTGTTCATTTTTCTGCCTCTGTGATTGGTTGATGGAAACATGATAAAACGATGATCTCTTTCTGTTAGATCTAAGAATATCTGTCAGAACACTCTCACCTCCACCTCAACGCCGCTCTCATCCATCACACTGACACTTCCACTGGAACGAGGAATGATGGACGGAGAGGCTGGAACGCCACCGTCCGAAGACATGCTAGAGAGAGAGAGATGACCTCATCCATTGCATGTTTCATTTTGTGTGGCAAGTTATAAAAATACTTCTATTTAAATATATTTTTGCAAAACTTTTCATTTTCAACATATTAACATCTAGTTTGTATAAAAATAAACGTGTGTGTGTGGGTGCGGTTACCTGTCTGGGTGTGTCTTGGTGGGTGTTGTGCATTCAGATCCAGCCAATGAGCAGATGGACTGCCGTACCGAGCGCAGCATTGATCGAGGACGAGTGGACCTTCTTTCATCCATATCCGGCTAAACAAAAAGATTAGGAAGCAGAGAATAAAACCTGCGTGTTTTCATTCACTTGAACATTTTTTCCCGTTCTTCTCTCGTTCTCACCAGTTCTCTCACGCCGTACTCCTTCTCCACCTTCTTCTTCAGCTGCTTGAAGCATTCCTCCATACGCTCGTGGAAAGGTCGAAGGTCATCCGCCACTCTTTTACCGTGTAGGCCGATTCCTCTGCCCAACAATGGGATCTGCAGGTCAACGTGAAGCACACGGCAGGTGAGAAAGCAATGCTCTTGAATGAGCGCACAGACATAAAGAGTGTGTGTGTGCGCGTTTCACGACCTGCCACGCGATCAGATCTTTGAGTCTCATCAGTTTCTCTCTGTCGTCTGGATGTTCTTGTACATATTCATCGGTGAAAAACGCCTGGAGAGAGAGAGAGAGAGAGAGGTGGGCGATCAAATCACTATCTATTCTCAGTTCATCTTTCTCCGTTTTAACACGCGGTGACTTTCTGACCGTCTCATATTTGGCGAAGCCGCCCATGACGGCAGGATCCACGATGCCGTTGAGCAGCATGGAGAGGGGGTTTATGGCTAACGTGTCGTCACACTGGTACTGGTTGATCAAGGTGAGGATTTTCTCATTTGTGTTTCCCATCGTCTCGATGGCGTTCTCCAGTGGACTCACTGTCGTCTGAGACGGAAAACAAAATTGGCGAATCATAAACAGGAGGAGCTCTGGATTCTGTTTACTGCATCCCATAATGCAATGCATTTGACTTAATGAGGAATTAAGCCTTCCAACGGCTTTGTTGACTCATTATTTGATAAACCCGAGAAATGTTGCACTTTCTAAAAGAAAATGAATAAAAGACACGGGAGGTTAAAGGTACTCACGTGAGTCATGCTTACAGCCTCAAACCAGCGCAGAATTCCCGGCAGTTTATATGCTGTTACGAATGTGGTTCGCTCAATCCACATAGACTGAAAGAGAGAAAAATCTATATCATAATAAATAAGGGGTTGTAGATGTGTGTGTGTGTACTTGTTTTGCTACTTTTTGATGAGGGCCAAATGTCTGAAAATGAGAACAGAAAAAAACCTTCAATAAAACGGACAGTAATCTTAACTATCATGAAATAACACGTGTAAGGCTTAATACTTGCACTGTAAAAAAAATCCGTAAAAACAGAAAAGGACTGTTTTAGAGAGTAAAATTAGCTTATAGATGGTTTCATTGGACGCTAGGGCTGTACAATTCATCGAAAACTTATCGTAATCGTCAATTTTGGCCTTCAACAATTACAAAAACAAAATAATCGAGGTAAAACTATTATTGTTCGGCATTCCATTTTGCAAGGATCCTCTATTTTCTTGTGGTATACAGTAAATGCACAGCGCACCCCTTTTCTTTACAGCAGTTCAGCTGTGCTATTTCTTTACGTTTATTTTGCAGTTGTATTTAAAGTTTCAAAGTTATGTTTTTTATTTTTCGATGTTGTTTAAAAAGTTAAAGAGTAATCGTGTTAAATAATCTGGATCTCAATATTTGCCAAAATAATTGTGATTATTATTTCTGTCATAATCGAGCAGCCCTATTGGATGCACACGCCTGACCCACAGTTAACTTCCGGTATGTGTTTGGTTATAATACAACAATTTATTTTATAAAATATTTTTATTAATATTATTTTATATTTACGTTTACATTTAGTCATTTAGCAGACGCTTTCATCCAAAGCGACGTACAAAGTAAGGGAAAACAATAGAAGCAATCTATCAATATTCTATTGTATATTAATTGTATTCAATCAAATTAAAACTACTCAACACTTATTGATTCTTTAAGGAAGTCTACCGGAAGATAAGTTTGGGTCAAATATGTTAAATATAAAAACATTAAATATATTGGGTCAAATGCGTTTGTTTATGTTGTTGCAGCTGAAACCGTTTATTGTGAGAACAGGTCTAAGTTCAGGTGTAAGTGCAGTGCCGATCCTAGACGTCTGGGGCCCTAAGCAAACTTGTGAGGGGCCCTTGTACAAATAATTAAAATTAGATATTGGCCTAAACATAACTGTAAACTATAAGAAATAAAAATTATAACTAAATTAACACACTTAAACTAATAAAGACTGAAAGAAAAAAAAAGTAAACATTTAACAAGGGGTTAATTTTACACTTAAACAATTTAGTATACAATTAAATAAAAATTTTGATTGACCTAATGCCTGGCTCTGGAACCATCTAGCTGTTGAAAAAACTAAAACACGCAACCGCTGTGTTTTTTCTACGATATGAGTAATTTACTAACAAAAAAAGCATGATAAAAATACAGTTTTCTCATAAAAGCTAAGCGTACGAAAACACATCAATGATTCTCCACAAGTGATGGCACCAGAGGTGGGTAGAGTAGCCAAAATCTTTACTCAAGTAAAAGTACAAGTAACTAGAGAAATTGTTACTCAAGTAAAAGTAAAAGTCACTAGTTTAAAAATTACTTGAGTAAAAGTAAAAAAATATGCAATGAAAAAACTACTCAAGTAGCTAGTTACTTAGTTACTTTGTATCTGATTATATAGGCCTACTACATAAAATTAATATTAACGCCAATATTTGAATATTACATTTTAATCAATATTTTTAATTATCATAAGCAGATATCTTTGCAATATGCTAGAGAGACTAAAGCATTTCTGTAAATTTCATCTAGTCCGGATGTCAATGTAGTTTACACAACTTATTTAGAATAATAGACCATGTCAAACTAAAGCATGAACTAAACTCAGAGCATTTCCTAAGATGATCTAGAGCATATGCAGTGCTCTCTTAAATGAAATACACACTTTTGAACAAAGCTCGTGTTTTCTCGTGTTGTGTCACGTGTGTGTTGTGAAACGCTCTTACTTGTAAACAAACAGTAAACAGTGAACCACACGCCCATCAACAAGTTTTCTTCCTTCTGTTCGTCAAATGTATATTTCTGCAAGCCCACGTCTCTGTGTCTGACAGGTAACGCGCATGTTGCTGTGTCTGACGAACAGGTCGCGCGGGGGTGGCTGCATTTATCATTGCTGGCAAACAATATGACACATTTGCAGTTTTGATTGTATAGATATAGATTAATATCCACTTCATCCAACGCTCTTTGTGTTCTGCGTGTTCTTAAGTTTCGCGCTACGAGGAGTGAGTAATCCTGCTTCAGATGATTCAGATCGTGCTGCGAACTGAACAAATCATTTGAACTGATTCATTAGCCCATTCAAATGGTTTTGCCCATTGTTCAATTAATGCTTTCAAAAGAATCGACTCAAAAGAATCGATCACTCGGGAATGGCCGTAAAAAGAGACGACAACCTTGAAATAAACAACGCGTTTTAAAAAGCATATTTTAAAATGAAGGAACGAAGGAACGTCACGCAATGTAAGTTATGTAACGAAGTAAAAGTACAGATTTTCTATTAGAAATTTACTCAAGTAAGAGTAAAAGTACACACTTAATTTTACTTAAAAAGTACATATTTTACAAAATGTTACTCAAGTAAATGTAACGAAGTAAATGTAGCGCGTTACTACCCACCTCTGGATGGCACAAACTAAAAATTACATATTAGCCTATCATAGGCAAACGAAATCTAGTGGACAAAAACTGAATTTGTAAATCTGTACTGGAGAATTGTTTTGTAGGTAATTAATTGCATAATTTTCCAAAACTGAACAAGACTTTAAATAGTACAAGAGCACATGCCTTCTTGTTCTTCTGCTTCGTGTTGTTGCCGTTTTTTCTCAACCCAGACGGATAGCTCCGTTTTAAAGCCATGGTCATTTGTAAAGACGCATATCAGCACATCATGCACATGTCATTACCTGCCGCCCACTGCATGATATCCAAATATATAACAGTAATTGAATAAATTAAGTATTAAAAAGGAAATTTCTAAATGATTCCTCTAAAGTTGAATCCGCAAGTTATAAAAATAGTGTCTTTTGATTTTTTATTTGTTTTTGATTCGGTACTCAAGGGGGCCCCCTGTTGGTGCAGGGGCCCTACGCTACCTGCGTAGTCTGATCGGCTCTGTGTAAGCTTGTGTTTATGATTGTGTGTGTACACAACTCACAGCAAACTCATTTTCCGGATCGACTTTCCCTCTCCTGACAGGTCTGGAATACTGGAACCGCTGAACATAGTTAGACTTGTAGAAACTATAAAATGACCAGAGAGGAAACAGAGGGTTCACACAACATGTTTCACATCTCCAGACGGTGTTTGATTGTTTGAGTTGTGATTGGTTAGTTAAGTGTCAGACTGACTTGATGATCTGATCGGGGACTGGTTTATTCCTCAGACGGGGCGGGATCTCCAGAACGGGCTGGACAGTGAAACACTGGATATCTGATCAACACCAGTTAAGACCAACTGATCACTCACGTAAGTGTAACAAGACAGATGAAAATGAATGTTTACATTAGTAAAAAAATTAACTCGTGATTGAATTCAAGAAAAAATAGATGCTAATCTCTTAAAGAGAAGTGTGTGTGAAGGATACACTGCATGTTTGAGTTCTTGATGTCATCTCCGGGTATGGTTGTGGTGTTGAGTCTGACAGCGCTGGGAAACTGACTCATCAGATGACTCTGGAAGTCTTCTCTGCGTTCATACTCTTTACCGCGGTGAATGAACACCTTATTCTGATGTAAGAGAAGAATCGTTAGTCCAAGATCTGTCCAAATGTTTTTAGAGAAGCTCTCATGACCACATTAAAAAATGACCA
>NC_079902.1:23038916-23041416 GCF_024868665.1 Triplophysa rosa
ACACACACACAGACACACACACACACTGACCCTGAGGAACTGAGGGAAGCCGCAGCCGTAATAGCCCACAGCAAAGTAATCCGGTTTGGGCCGAAGGATTTTCATGATGTTCTCATAAAACTTTGCCTGCTGATTCTGCAAAAAAGTAACGAATAAACAAACAAACAGATGACATTCAATTAATAAAGTCCCAGTAATGTTTTTAAAACATGGAAAGTTTTCACTATTCCTGCAGATCTGAATCCCTGGAACCAGGGAATCTATAGCATCGTTTTCTAGCCGTAGGTACTACTCTTCTGTACTAAAGATGCTGAATGTGTTATGTAGGCTGGACCGTGACCCAACACAAAACTGAACTCTTGTCACGTGTGACCCTGGAGATTTGTTGGGTTTGGGATAAATCTGCAGATGTTTAGCCGACCAGAATCTGATCAAACTGTTGCTGGCACGTATTATTGCAAAGCTTTATAAATCACAAGTTAGAGACCGTGTTTCTTACCAGCTTTTGTCCGAGAAGCTCATAGTCGAACACCTCCATCTCAAACTGGTCTGCTAACTCCTTGCAGAGAGCGATGGCCTCCTCCCACATCTGAAACACCATCAAACACGCTCTCATGTACCTGTATGTGTTCTGCATTTACTAAAGACTGCGACACGATCGCATCAACCCAAATACATCCATCGCATCTGAATGCACGCAAATGAATCTGAGATTTTCACAGGCAACTGAAAATAAAAGCGACTGAGGCTGGTGCTGACCTTGCCCTTATCAAAGTAGCTGATGATGATGTCGTACAGAGATTCCTTCAGCTGCCGTTGAGTCTGTGGCGTCTGAAAGTCCAGCTGAGGAGCGCACTGCTCCTCTGACCACTGACACGCACACACATAAACACACACATGTATATAACGCACACATGACATCATTGTGGTTATCTGAACGTGATGAGTCAAAAGAGGTTTGTCTTGCGAGAGATTAAAGCAGAGCCGCTGCTAATGACAGACTGTGTGTACTAAAACACGCATTTGTTATAAATCTTTATCACACGGCTCGCTGGAATGCTCGATTCTGATTGGCCAGTCGCGACATTTACAGGTTCGTTATTCCCAGATAACAACCTCTCAAAACTAATAACACACGGTAACCTGGATGCAGCAAATCATTTTGACAGGTTTTTTTGACAAATTAAATGTCTTTTAATAACATATTGACATTAGATTTACAAATGATCGAACCAAATTGCCTGTTCATGACGTTTGAACGTCGTTTCTTACCTTAAAACCAAAGTAAACGGCTTTTCCTCGCGGAAGGTCTGAATTCGGTAAAAATGAGCTCATGAAATATTTCAAAATCACATTTCATGTCGTTTTTTCTCATGTGCCAAGCGGCCGTGTAATAAGCTGGATAATGTACAAGCCCCTTACATGAACTCTAGTTTCACTCTATCTCCTCTAATATGAACCGGTGTGTGTGCGTGTGTGTGTGCGCGTGTGTGCGTGTGTGCGTGCGTGCGTGTGTGTGTGTGTGTGTGGGGGGGGTAGAGAGCTGTGTAAATCACACGGGCTCGTCCACAGCAACTCTGCTGGTGTCGTAAATTTGACCTGAATCTTTATCTGCTTACTGTGTGCCGCAGGGTCCGGTCAGGGACGAGAGTAAATCAACCAATGAGAACACAAACCAATCAAAACATCTCACACTCAGCGCTACCGCGACCTTGTGTCAAAGGTCACAGGCGTGTGTGTGTGCGTGCGTGCGTGCGTGCGTGCGCGTGTGTGTGTGTTCACCTTCAGCAGTTTGGAGTGCAGCAGTAGTGTGTATGCCGCCTCTGTGTAGTTTTCTCCATCCAAATGAAGATCCCGTAACTTGTAGAGATACCTGAGAAAATACACCAAATGCACATTAACAATACAATCGTTTTAATATACTGTATGTTGTATCAAATTACATTTAATATACAGTATATTATAGTTCAAGGCTTACCGTGGAAATGATAAATACAATACAAATGAACACAATTCTAAAAGTCTCACAGGAGTACAAAACTGGAAGTGCTCGTTTTCCCCACAAGGTGGCAGTATTACATAAAGCCATGAGCTACTGTAAATCATCTGTTACATCGATTTTTACCATGGTGAAAGGGAGCGTTTACAAGTCAAAGGTCAAGACTGGAAAGAGTAGATATATCTAAACTCTATATCTATGGTTTCTTCCCATTTAAACAGAGCAATCAACAATGGTTGTGGTTTCCTCCATCAAACACAATCGAATCCTATTTATGATTTCTTCTTAATAATAAACAACTAAGATCTTGAGGAGATCCTGCAAAGTGCTTTGAGTGTGATATAAGCATAATTATCAAATTATAACCACATGTGAAACTATCATATTTCCATTCATCACACACGCATAATCTGTTCTACCCAGAATCCTCTGCACACAGGTTTGTGTTTAATAAGCCTCTCAGACAGCAGGACACAATTTCTCTGTGAACTTTCTTCTGTC
>NC_079902.1:23043916-23051416 GCF_024868665.1 Triplophysa rosa
AAACTTTTTCTTGACAACTGACCGACATGTAAAGAGACAAGCATGTTTGTTTAATGCATCTGAAATCGATGACATCACATCATCAGACTGGCGTTATTTATATAATAAAAGTGCTCGGCCCGAGAACGTCTAAAAACCAGACAAAAGTATCTTTTGGTTTGCAAAAACTCACTTTGCTAGAATCTTGTTTCTTTTCGTAGAAGAGAAATGCTGCAGCTGCAACGTCTCCTGGGTAATAAAAGCCACAGCCAAGTGAAAGTAATTATTCCATAACTGCAGGAGAGATCATGAGAGAGATGATACCCGGATGAGAGAGATGATGATGATGATGACGAGATCAAAGGTTTTGCAATAATTCGACTGATTCTGACAGAGGTTCACACACACAGACACCAAAAGTAGATTCAGACCTGCACTTCAAAGCTGTTGTTGTCGAGGAACTTGCGGTTCATGGTGTCTGCGTACGTGTTGATCGCGCGGAGAAACACTCTAAAACATGCCATTTCATTTCTTAATAACACTTACAACAAACATACAGACAAATGTATGTTTAAAAAAAAAAAAACACTCCTGTTTGTTTTAACAAACATGAAAACAAATGTTTTGTAAATAACTACACAACCTGAATACCTACATAAAGTAAATCAATAAAACATAAAAATACCTGTAATTTACATGTACAAAAAGAATAATGTAAAGAAGACCTATCAAATATTTATGATTTAACGGTGGATCTCTTATGGTGCATCAACTCCTACAAAGTTTGTGATTTTGTTCCATATGAGAAAAACGGCTTATAAATCATGCTGAATTATGTTTGTTTTTTACTTTTAGAAAATGTAAAGATTCAGAAAGCATTCTGAGGGTTACAGTAGGTTTAGGGAAATGGGACGTGAAGTGTGTGTGTGTGTGTGTTCATGTTTGTATATCCCGGTGGGGACCTAAACCTGAATACACACCAACACATGGGGACTCGTGTCACTGTGGGGACCAAAATTGAGGTCCCCAGGGGCAAAAAAGCTAATAAATTGTAAAGAACAATATTTTTTACAAATCTAAAAATGCAAAAAGTGTTCTATGATCTTTAGGTTTAGGAGTAGGGTTAGGGATAGGGGATAGAATATACAGTTTGTACAGTATAAAAACAATACGCCTATGGACTGTCCCCACGGAGATAGTCAACCAAAGCCTGTGTGTACGTGTGTGTGTGTGTGTGTGTGTGTGTGCGCGCGTGTGCGTGTGCGCGTGTTCTCTCACCGGTTTTGCACCATGATCATTGTTACCCAGTCTGATGGGTAGACGTGTTTACCAATCAGATCCTTAAACAATAGAAACGCCTCCATCAGAAAGTCCTGTAAAACACACACACACGCACGCACGCACGCACACACACACACGCACACGCACGCACGCACGCACACACGCGCGCGCGCACGCACGCACACACACGCACACACGCACGCACACACACGCACACACACACACGCACAAGTTAACGTTTGTAAACGGACACAGAAAGTCTTCACGCAGTCAAAAACAGACTTGTGATATACATTTAAAGAGAACTGTGTGCGTGTGCGTTACCACTAGGTCAGATGTTCCACTGAAGGTCTCGATGTACAGCGAGTAATGTCTGTCTGTCATCTGACTGAGAATAGCCGTCATACATGCCACCACACGAGACTAGAGAGAGAAAGAAAGAGAGATGAAATCAGACAACAAATGGAAAAGTCCTGAAAGTTGTGACGTTCTTCAGCTGATGAGATGAAGGGAAGAAAATGATGAATGACACACCTATAGCTCTCTCTCTCTCTTCAGTGAGAGGATATGAAGATCCACGGGTGATAAATGACACAGGTGATGATGACAGATGAATGAGAGGTGAAACCCATCACTCATAAAGACCTAACAGCCCTCACTGTATTCTGCCGATAACAGACGCGTGTGTGAATCTGAATGAAAGAACGTCTCTGATCTCCTGCTTTATTAATTACGGTAGCTAGACGATGTTAAAACAATAATGCTTGGTTGCTAACCTCTCCACCATCTCCAGAGATTGAAGGAACAGAAGCCGCGGTCACTCTCAGACCTCAGAGACCCACTAAATTACGTCTCTGCCTTGATTTTTCTAAATACATATTCAGCTTCACTCGGAAAAACTTCACACAAGTCAAATGGGATGCGTGGTTTCATGACAAACGTGCAAAAAAACATTTATGAGAACGTGTGTGATAAATCTAGCAGGCAGATGAGCTGTCAGAAAAACAGCGTGTGTCGTGTTCATCAAAAGTGCTGAAGTCTTAAACAATTGTGCTGAGAGAGACGCGTCTGACATTCCCATCAGCTGTTTAAAGAACTCTGGAAATATGCTGATCACACACAACACTTTACTTTACACTGAGAGAGAGAGAGAGAGAGATACTCGATTTATCTCACTGCTGTTTGTCTGCACAAAGACGGAATGACAATAAAAGGCATCTCTGTCACACACACACACACACACACACACACACACAACTACTGTAGACGGCACATTTACGATGCCCAAAAATGCTGTCTGCCTCTCTAGATCCCCCAGAACATAACCACAGCCCCCTTCAACACACATACTCTCTTATACACGAATACATGTCTTTTGGAAACAAATTGAAACATGTACTGGTATTGTCATTAATCATGATATTCAAAACTGGGATTGTCATTATTGTCATATGTGTAATTCTACACATCGTAATACTGCAAATAATTCAGTGGCCGTTTAAAGTTTTGCCACAATGGTGCAAACTCTGTGTCTGCCTCCCTACACTCGTATTTTGAGTGCGATTAAAAAAAAACACAAAATAAACTAAATTAAAGAGGAATTTCTTTCGGGCCTGATAATCGTGTGGTGAAAATCTGATCAGCCCATAATCTCAATCATATTCCACCAAATTTTGACCACCACAGAGTGACTTGATTTCCATTTTGAACAATGTACAGCCGCAGAAAAAACCAGGAGACCATTCCATAGTTTTATTTATTATGTCTAGATGTATTGTGCTCATTCCAGTCCAACGTCTGTTGAATTTCAACAAAATCAAACCTCACAAAGTCATCCATCAGCAATGTGAAAGACTGACAACATGACAAGATAAAAGGTGATCACATAAAAAAATCATTTAGATCTTTTCTTAAATAAATGTAGAAATATTACTGTTGCATTGCTTAAAGGGACAGTTCACCCTAAAATGTGTACATTTCTGTTGAACACAGAGAAATATGCTGTATTTGGAAGAATGTGAGCAATTTTCAGTTCTGGGACATCATTCACTACCATAGTAGAAAATAAATCATGTATATTTTTTGAACTGTTGAATTTAGGAAAGCAAACAGTCCTGTGGCACTTTCGACTCATTGTATTTTTTCCTACTATGGTAGTGAATAATGTCGCAGAACTGAAAATTGCTCACATTCGTCCAAATATCTTTCTCTGAGTTCATCAGAACATGTATACAGGTTTGGAACAACTTGAGGGTGAGTAAATGAAGACAGAATTTATTTTTAGGGGAACAATCCCTTTAAAAGTGAATATGAACTTCTTTTGCAGTATTTGAGGTCTGAAACAATACAGAGAGCATCTTTTATGTTATTTTCACCTGTTTCTCTAGTTTTCATTTTCTGCAAATAAATGCAAATAGAAACAATATAGCTATTTGAAATTTGGCATAAATATTGTTAGTAGTTCACAGAATGAAACAAAAATGATAATTTTACCTAAACACATACCTATACATTTAATACAACTGAAAATAATTTTGAAATGGTCTTTCCAAGGCTGTATATCTATATTATTTAATAAATGAAGACCTAATAAATCAGGTTTTGTGCAAACAGTTTAGCCCCGAAAGGTGTGCCAGTGCTTAAACACCACATGTTATATTTACTTTTGTTACGTTACATTAACAAACCGTTAAAGGTGCAGTTTTTGATTTACAGCGGCCACTAGCGTTGTAATCCACGGGTCACCCGTACGGATCACGGATCTTCCCGCGATCCGTTTCACCACGATACCTCAGCGGAGAGGAAGAGGAAACGCGCGTTGTAGAGTTGTTTGTCCATTTAGGGCTGCTGTACAAAACATGGCGACGAATTCAATGTATGTAGGCCCGCTCTGTATGTAGATATAAACCGCTTATTCTAAGGTATTACAAACATAACGGTTCATTACGTAAGGTCTTTATACACCTCTGAAGAAATAGTTTTGTATATTATATTGCATTCCTGTCAATAGATCCTCCTAAAAACCCCGTATTGTTCCTTTAATATTGTTTTAGTAAATGTACACAGTTACACAACTTATGTTTATAGTAAGACAGCAGACAAAATATCAAGCGAGTGCAAATTACTAGAGATAGATCCTAAAATAAAATGTTGCAGGTTTATAATGCAGTTCATAAGCATTTACAGGCAAAAAGGAACCAGACACACACGCACACACACACACACGCGCACACACACAAGCACACACACACACGCACAGGGCAGCAGTGCAAATGTAATCTGTGTTATGTAATAAATCTAATTAAATAGAGCAGTGTCATCTATGAGGACAGATGAGTCACTCTGCCAAATGAAAATAACCCCCCCAACACACACGCGCACTCACATACACACACACGCACACACACACACACGCACGCACATGCACACACTCACGCGCACGCACGCACGCACACACACACACAGATCCATCACTGCACCTGTTCAGGTGTCTTTTATCTCTCTGTATCACTTTCTGTCTCCATTCACAGAGAATAATCCCAACACATTTAACACATCTCATATCTCCACTCAAACACTCACTTTCATCAGAACTGAACAGAAACAGATCTGCAATTTCACACAAATTATAATTAAACCACAACTGAAACAAGAATTCGATCTACAATCAGAGATTTCCTTGGCCTTAGTACTTGAATAAGATGTAAATGTCTTAAAGCAGTTGCGACGAAGCGTCTGAAAACCTCTGAACGTCCTTTCTCTCTCGCTCTCATCTCTTGCTCATTCCTGTCAGATCATAATTGTTTGTCAGCATGCTCATATTTCACGGTGCTGTAATTCTACAGTAAATAACCATCATGGAAAGGTGCTACATCTCCCCGCCGGAGCTGAGAGGAGTTGTTTGTTTTTGTGAGAGTTGAGTTTGATGGAGTTTATGAGGTGTGAGAGATGATGAGAGAGATGCGTGCTGATGGAATTGTTTGCTCACACAATGAAGAAACGTCAGTCAACAGAAACCACAGAAAGAAAAACATGCGCCATGTGTCCTGATGAAACTTCAGAAGCAAAGAGAAAGTTGAAGATAAAATCAACCTCACATTCAGACACGTACGTGAATTTGACTTTATTAGGTGACAAAACTCCAGGTCTGTTGTAGTAATATTATAATATAATGTCACTGGATACGAAATGTTCGATCAAATTTATGAGTACTAACGCAGTTTCCCAACACCATTATAGTCTTCATGTGTGAAACCTGCTGTAAGTGAATACACAAATAATGAAAAATATACAATGATGTATACAGTAAAAATGGCAACATCAGGATTAGAGGTTTTATTTTCAGAAACCTTCTAATGCAGTGTGAGACGGTGAGGTAAGGTGGTGTGAGGTGTGTGTGAAGTGTGTTTATCACAGTGTGTGTGTTCTGTGCATGAATGTGAAAGTTGTTTGTGTTTTGTCCCAGTTCTTCTCGCCTGTGATTTGTGACATCATCTTCATCTCTCTTATTCTTTCTCTCTCATTCATTCGGATTCACCGCTGCCCCCTCACAGACCTTCACTGATGCCCATTATCATCACATCTCTCTCGTTCTTTCTCTAAACTGATGATATGAGATTCCAGCTGCACTTCAAATCAAATTAAAATGAGCTTTACAGGGAACAAAACACACATGTTGTGTGTTTAATATGACACACACATAAACACATACACCTGCCCTCAACACACACACTGACGTACACACACAGACACATACACACACACACACAACTGTCTCCTTCACCTCAGATGCTAGTTAAATTGGACACAAGGTGAACACTAAAAGTCCTGCAGTGAAACAGTGCTTCTTTTCAGGCACGCACACACGCACGCATGCACAAACACATGCATGCACACACACACAAACGCATGCACACAAACGCATGCACACGCACGCACAAACATACACATGCACAAACGCACGCACACACACGCGCACGCAAGCACACAAACGCATGCACACACACGCATACACACACGCGCGCACAAATGCATGCACTCGCACGCATGCACACGCACGCATGCACACGCACGCACACACACACACACACGCATGCACGCACGCACACGCATGCATGCGCACACGCACGCACACACGATGAGACATATTCAATGAAAAGCTCACACAAACACACATCTAAACACAACAGGCTATAAGAAAATGCTGACAAACGCACGCGCACACACACACACTCCTCTGCATTAGATGCAAAAATATAAATGCAAGTGACAATAAAGACATACGCAGTACCACAACCAAACATTCCCCATTAAACATTTTATTTACGTGTGTGGTTTTTCCCACCTGTCAAACTGCAACTGAACATTGAAATTATGAGCTGTACAGTTTTCTGTTTTATTTTACCAGTCAGGGAGCTATTTTTTTGCATCGTTTTTTAAACAATCGCATTGTAATTTTGATCTGAATATAGACGTTTACAGCTTAAAATATGATGAATAATGCACATATGAAAAAAGTGGCAGTCTAAGCCACTAAAAATCACTAGTTGCTTTTGTAAAAAAGGTTCAGGGTTTTTACTTATTTCTTCATTCTTTTAGCATGCAGAGGCAAACCTACGTATTTCACTTTTGCATGTTTCATTTAAATAGACGTGTATAGAGTAAAAATAAAAGTAAAAAATAAACACACACGTAGTGATGTGTGTGTGTGTGTGTGTGTGTCCAGACCTCAGTGCTCTAATGTGACCGAGCAGGAGAGAGAAACCAGGACACACAGCAGGATTAACACACACAGAGAGAGAGAGAGAGAGAGAGAGAGTCAAAGGGAAGAGGTACGAGTGGCTCAGTTCACCAGCAGATGGAGAGTGAGACAGATGTGCTCATAAGAGAAAGAGTGAGAGATCATCAAATATCAAGGAGAAAAATCAAACAGACGGAATGTAAGACAGCAGAAAGACACGCGTCTGATATCACAGAGGAATATATGAGAACGAGAGAAAGAGATGATGAAGAACACTCCGTTCACGGACAGCAGACCCTCGGATGAAGGTCAGTACTATAGTAAAACATCTTCTCAAATACTTCACTGCTTTACTTACTGTTATATATCTGAAATGAACATACAGTAGATTAAATTCAATCTTAAAGACATTTGATTTCACCTGCGCGTTGTCCTTTATTATTCACTATCAAAAAAAGTACCACAAAGTATCACGGTACTGCCAGAGGTTTTCAGATGCA
>NC_079902.1:23053916-23058916 GCF_024868665.1 Triplophysa rosa
ACTAACAGAATACTGAAAAAACTGAATTTGCCGTTACGGTTGTTACAAGAATATTAAAGAAGGAGGCAGTTTTCTTAAAATCCCATCAGAGCCGATGAAAGCAGTTAAAGAGAGCTCATGAACACAGACTGTGGAAACACCGAGGAAATAGACTGTAGGTTTTAGAAACACTAGAACTTAAATCCAAACATCTCATATTAATCTCTCACACTCATCTCGGGGTACAAAACCACCTCTCACATACATCAGAGGGGCGGGTGATTATTCGAATAATAACGACAACATAATGTATGATCTAAATCGCAATGAAAACATTCAAGTGATAGAGATGATCTACTAAACAATGTTTTCAAACAACTAGGAAGACTAAAAAATTTTTTAGACATTTACAAAACTTCAAAACTTGTTTGACATTTATGTTGCTTAAAAATGTCACCTGGCAACACGATTTGCTTTTTTTTGCAAATATGCTAAACAAAAAGCGCTGAATAATGATGAGTTTCTAATAGAACTCCTAAATACAGGGCGGTCTAAAAAACTAAAACAATGCATTTTTATAATTGAATATACGCTTTGTAATATTATACAGTAGATAATAATATCATCATAACATTTTGACTTAAGTTTTAATATGATTTTGGACCCACTGTATAAGAAATATTCATGGCTTATCTATTTGTGACCCTGTCTGTGAAAACCAGGCTAATGTCTCAGAATCTATTTTTGAGATAACAAGCATCCAAGTTTGATTTCAATATAATTTCAATCTTTGACATTGCATTACTTAGTCAATATTACAGATATCAGTGTTATATTATGTTCTTTATATTATGTAAAACAATTTCATGTAGAAAACAGCAAATCACCCAAAAATGACTTTAGCTGGTTGTTACAGGCAGGGTCACATTATCTTAATTGACTGGCCAATGTCATTTGTGTGTGAGTGTTTATGTGTGTTCTCAAAACAGCTTGGTGACAGAACACATCTGTGGCTCCTGAATAATGATCGCTGACCCTTAGACTTCATTCACACAGACACCTAAACGTATTAGATAATGTGTGTGTGTGTGAGAAGGGCACAAAAGAGGCACAGAAAGACAAAATCAAAGTCAAGAGTAACGGAGTGTGAAAGAGAAGAGAGAGAGGAAGTGTGCGTGCGCGTGTGTGTATGTGTGTCATCTAAGTGTGTGGTGATGAACCAAAGTACAGATCAACCAGACACAAGAATAAAGGAGTGTGCGCGCACGTATGTACGTGTGTGTGTGTGTGTGTGTGAAGACAAAGGGTCCTCACAGAAAATTGTACAGTAAGGATATCTGATAGTGATGCTATTGTTCTTTAATAAATTATGTCATTAAAACCATTTAGTGAATAATTACCAAATGGGGGCCCCAAGATGGATGAAGGGGGGGCACAGATTTTGTGGCATTTTATGAAATATAGAAATGTATCATAGATTTTATGCAAGCAAACATCAGAAAAATAAAACCACCAACCAAAAGAATTGATGTTCCAGCATTGTGTAACTGAATATGTTTTTGGTTTAATTAAAATTCCTTTAAGTCTTTAAAGGGCTTTATTTGGGGGGGACACACAGCGATGCACTCTACACAAAGGGTGGCCTTACAACGAAAAAGTTCGCTTTAAATTTTTATAGTACATGCCCATAAAAAGTTTTTAAAAAGTTTGAACTCAAACAGCATTGTCCATAAATCATGGTACGTATCTAAATAAACATGCTAACACCACGGTAGATTAGCTTTGGAAAAGAACAAGCGAGCGTGTCGGTTTGTGTGTCTGTGTCCAGGCCAAGGTGAAAATGTGTCGTATAAATGAAGGTAAATTCAATGAAACGCATCACAGAGCAAACGGTGGTCTGCTAACCCAGATTTCTCTCTCTGGGGGCTTCTGAGACTACAGATGAAAGCGCAGATCTACAGTCAGTGCGTTTCCTTATTTTGTGCAAATGGAAATAATGTTCTTTAATGAATGCAAATATTCACATCCAACATTCAACAGCCAGATCACTTACTCCTCTCCAGATCTCCCCTCGCCTAATAAAACAGACACAAGAGGCCTTGTTACTCATTAGGTCTGTTTTGTGTGTGCGTGTGTGTGGAATAAATGAGTTGTGTATGATAATGTCTGTCTGTGAGAGGCTAATGGGGGTCATTAGCATTTTCAACCAACAATCCCATTACACACACACACACAGGTTTGTTTCACTATATTACTAAGGACATCTCATTGACTTGTAGCAATGTTTTCATACCCGATTAAGATTGTTTTCCTAACCCTGTCACAAACCTGTGGACTTTAATAGATTTCACTCGTGAGAAGCACACACACATCTAGAACAACATTCCTTGTCAGATGAACAAACAACATTTTTTAAAGGTTAAGCAACTCCTTAACCCTTTGCTGAAAAGCTGTTCGTAAGAGTTTCAGCTGCACTTCTTCATAGAAAGCGGCGACGGAATGTGTTTGGGTCAGAGGTGCCGGACGCCTTTGAGTCCATCCCAGACAAGAAAAGAAGCTTAACTGAGAACAAGATATGAAGTATAAGAGACACAAAGAACAGAACACACACTCTCGTCTTAATGTTGGAGGAGTTAGAGACAGGCAGGAGATTACAGAAGAATAAAGTGATAATTATAGACCCTACAGGAGGAGAATGAGAGACTTCAATCTGCTGCATGAGACATATGGGGGGATTTAGTTAAACCCTCATTAATATTTTGTTATTCTCCAGGTGGGTTATTAGAGTCTGAGTGTACAGTATTATGGAGGTGTTACGTAGTGTAAGAAAAATCCACACTCCATCTGCACACTGCATAAAATGTCAAATCAAATTGGCTTTACAGGTCACTTCAACTTTTATTTATATTATACTATTATATTTAATAATATTAATTATAATAGAGTGACTTGTAAAGCCAATTTGATTTAAAGTAAAAATGTAAAGGGATAGTTCACCTAAAAATAAAATTCTGTCATCATTCCAAAGCTGTATACATTACTTTGTTCTGCTGAACGCAAAGGAAGATGTTTGGAAGAATGTCAGTAACCAAACAGATCTCATCCCCCATTTACTGCCATAGTAGGGAAAATAAATACTATGGGAGTGAAAGGGAGATCTGTTCTGTTACTGACATTCTTCCAAATATCTTCCTTTGTGTAAAAAATAACGGGTTTGGAATAATCTGAGGGTGAGTAAATGATGACAGAATTTGCATTTTTGGGTGAACTATCACTTTAAGTCAGCTTTTAAACAGAAGTTTTTAAGAGGAATTTGTTTAATTTTTTGTTTCATTTAAAGCGATAGTTCACCCAAAAATGAAAATTCTGTCATCATTTACTCACTCTCTTGTCATTTCAAACCGTTATGACTTTCTTCTGCAGACCACAAAAGAAGATATTTTGAAGAAAGTTGGTAACCGAACCCCATTCACTTCTATTGTATGGACACAAAACCAATGCAAGTGAATGGGGGCAGGTTAACAGAACCTTCTTTTGTGTTCTGCGAAAATAAAGAAAGTTAAACAGGTTTATAGTGACATGAGAGTGAGTAAATGATGACACAATTTTTGTTTTTAGGTGAAATATCACTTTAAGTATCAACTCTGTCTCAAATGTTTCTCCTAAGATTACATAGGTGAACTAAAAAAAAAGAAAATGAGATAATTGTTTAATTACTGTACATTTTAAGTATGGAGGTGTAAAAAGAATTTCACTGCATGTGGTACTTTGTATGGTTGTGTATGTGAGGAATAAACTTCGAACTGAACTGGTTCTCAAACTTTTCAAATGAATGTAGATTGTAGAGGAAAATAATCTGGATTTGGGACAATTTGATGAAAAATGTTCATATTGTGATCTGAATAATATTGACTTTTGATTGCAAACTTGACAAATCCGAGCTCAGTTTGACACATTGTAGAGATCTCTTCTAAAACTCAATTGTTCTCAAGAGAAATATTCGAGACACAGATGAGATTTATGCAAAAGTTTCAATTTGCTACAATTTGTATATATATGTTGTATATACATACACATACATCACATCATCGCTGTCCTTCCAAGGCCTTGTATGTAAATTTTTCAGGAAACGGAAAAAACATTTGCAAGATATTTGCAAATCGCAGTAACAAACATAAAGGGTGACTAATAATAATGATTTATGGCAAACAATAAAAATCACAAAATATGGAGATCCAAGGTTTCAGAAAGCCAGCAGCGATTTATAATATCAATACACCGTATATTTTACATAGGAATTACATAAATAATCCATGCGTACATAATCCATAGTTTTTTTTAACTTTTTATTATATTTATTAAATTTTATATTATATTTACATAAATACAAAAATCTGTGGATACAACCTCTTAGTTGGGTTAGTCGTAACAAATCTGAAATCTACTCCGGTGTAGCAGAACCAGAGCGACCTGCACAAATCCCAGACCTGAACCCCGACTGAACCCGTTTGGGATGAACTGAAACGCAGATTTCAAGCCAGACCCCATGACAAACATTCAGCGCCTGACCTCATTCATGCTAGTTTCAAATCCCTGCAGCCATGTTCCAACATCTAGCAGAAATCCTTCCCAGAAGAGTGGAAGCTGTTATGGCAGCAAAGGGAGGATTAATAACACTTATCAAATAAAACGTCCACATACTTTTGCCAAACAGTGTAGCACCCCACATCTTCTTTCTAATGCGTTTCTTTCTAACAACATTTTATCTGTTTAGACCGGTGAACAATACAACAGGAGACTCTGAAGACAACTGAAGCGAACAGCATGACACTGAACTACATTTAGACGAGCGTCGGTGACCAGGAGCATTTCTGACAGATGAGATCTCTGCTTACACGCTGGAGTTCCCAAAACACACGAGCCTCCCGTCTGGTTTCTGTAAGGAATAATTATCTCTGGTTTAGATAGTATGCTTCAAAACCGAGACCCCGCCCCCTCCAGCTCCTCCTCTGGGGGTTGAG
>NC_079902.1:23063916-23075630 GCF_024868665.1 Triplophysa rosa
CACTCACTCACTCACTCACTCACTCACTCACTCACCCACTCACCCACTCACCCACTCACCCACTCACTCACTCTCTCACTCACTCACTCACTCACTCACTCACTCACTCACTCACTCACTCACTCACTCACTCACTCACTCCACACTCTCTCTATCTCTCACTCACTCACTCACTCACTCACTCACTCACTCACACTCTCTCACTCACTCACTCACTCACTCACTCACTCACTCACTCTCTCTCTCTCTCTCTCTCTCTCTCTCTCTCACACTCTCTCTCTCTCTCTCTCTCTCTCTGGGCGCAGGGCACACTCTGTGTGTAAGTGTAATTGTTTTGTGCGTTTGCTTCAGGCGATGTTCATACAGAACAGGTCAAGACCTCAACAACTGCTCCACCTGTCAGAAGACGGCCTGCATAATATACAGGTACCCAACAAACCAAAACATGTGTGCATGTTTCGACTAGACAATGACGTCATTATTGCTTCTATTGTTTACCTCATTTGTAAGTCGCTTTGGATAAATTAGACCCCCTTTCCTAATAAAGAGAAAACAAATATTTTAGGAATCTGTCAAAAATGTGTTTTAAACTAAAAATGTTATTGCCATTTATTAGACAAATAACAAACTGAAATAACTTAAAAGTCTTTATTCACATTTTTATATCCAAATTTGAGCCAGTCAGAAATTATTCAACATTCAACCAATAAAACACACTTTTCTATTAAGAACTGCAAGTAAATAGCAAACATGTATTTTTCTATTTTTTTCTGCCTTTCCTTGTAAAACAGTAAATTCGAAAATGGATGAAATGGATAAAAACGCCGTTGCACGGTTTACACCTTACATTTGTTGGTGAATGTCTAATAATGTGTTAAGCAGTATGTCTATGATCGTAGAGTATGTATGACTTCAAAAGTGCTCGAAACCCCCGGTTCTCTGTGACACGTTTATGATCGTATAATCTAGATGCGACACTGCGGGTTCTTCTGCCTTCGGGAGCAGAAACAGCCAGAATACACCATTAGGATGAAATGAGCAAACTCATGATGATATATCACATTGTGTGCTTCGTCGAGGAGAGCCGTGCTATTACTTTTTTTAAGAAATCGGGCTGAAAAATCCCGTACACTTACATCTGAGTCGTATCTGTGAGCAGAATTTAATAGGGACCTGGGGAACCACCCAAGGAACCACAACTCAACATGGTAAAAAAACATGTATTATTACATTAGCCTTGGCCACACCAACCGAGCATCTGGAGGAGTTGTGCATGCATGAGCGCCAGTCAGTTTCTTCAAAAGTGTTTGTGTGTGTTTGTGTGTGTGTCCATTTTACAGTCTGGGTTTATAATGTAGCTACAGGGAGCTCAAATCCCAATCAGAAGTGATGAAGTCCCGTGGGACACGCACACGCACGCAGACACACAACATAAAGCCCAGAGAAAACAGTAAACCGGTACCCGCTGGAATCATTTCTGTGACGCACACATTTAAAGTGCTGTTAGATATTCCCTCCTCTCCCTTATCACCGTTACTCACTTTTCAGATAAACACGGTCATTATTCCAGCATTATAAAGAGCTCAAACTCACACTAATACATGTTTCCAGCACACACTGAGGTAACACCAAGCCCCGGGAATCAATTAAAAGAGATGGATTTCCTATTAAACTTTAATCTCACGACAATACATCTACACACACTAAATCTTACGGCACACGTATGTCTCTACCCACGAGGAACAGCAATGCACAAAACAGTCACTGGTTCAAATATTTACACCTCGAATAAGAACACCGACAAATGTTAATGTGTTTCTTACAAAGACTACAGAGAATAGAAATCTCTTTCTCGCCTGTTTTTACTATATCATATGTTCAAATTGTGCTCAAACTTGCCAAGACACCAGAGTTAGAGATCTTAAAGGTGTAGTTCACTTCAAAACGTGTCTCCAATGACTTTCCACAGTAGGAATAACATTTACTACGGAAAGTGAATTGGAGGCCAATTTTGAACTACTCCTTTAATAAAAGCTCAAACGACTCCCAAAGCAAATGATGTGAGCCATGTTATCCACATTACAGCTCTGCACTCCGACTGACTCATTCATGTCTGTAATGATTTCTCGTAAACTTGATACATTGATGCAACACAAGATCCATTAAAGGCGCATTTACTTCCTTATTAAAAATGTTAACACACAAAAAAAGATTTTCTAGAAGATCTAGAAATGATTCGCATACAGACATATTTATATGAAACTGCAGCGGGACGGCATGTTGAGGTCACATGACCAGCCAATCCCAGAGTGCACCTTTAATAAGTCATCTGAGCTATAAAAGAGCAACTTCCGAGCAATAGTTTACTCTCACACAAACACACATACACGGTGTGATTTATAGCGCTAGATTTACTTCAATATAATAGTGATGATTAAGGTTTTTCCACATGTGAAAGTGCATCTACTGCGGCTCTGTGAGCTTTCTGAGCAGATAAACTCTCAGCGCATGTTTTCATCAGACATTCTGCCCCTATACTGTAATTCTTCATCCCCTCTTTCTCCATCCTCTCCTCCTCTAGGGGCCAAGAGACGGCTTCGAAAATATGGCTCAAATAAAACATAATGTGCACTCAAGCTGGATTCATTTGAAGTCAAAAGTCACCATAAAATGAGGTTTTTCGAAGTTCCGAAGAAATGTGAGCAGGCTATGATCGCTTAGAGAAAGTATTACGACTCTTTTCGACGGGTTGTGTGATTTGAGGATCATTCATGTCAGTGGTAAAGCGGTGCAGGACGAACGCTGAAGTTTGAAGACATGATGAGCTCATATCACATACCGTATAGACACGAGGCTCACAGAACTCTTAAGTGCTGATGGTTTTGCAGGATCAACGAGTCGCGTGCATGTAAATGAGTCATTTGGATATGCAAATTAGGCAGAGACATCTAGCAATTTCAAAATGACAAATGACGATCTTTCATAAACATTTCAGTACCACTGACATCAGACGCACAGCCGTTAAACCCTTTGAAGAAAAACGTTAAACGTGATTATAACACAACTACATTTTGAGTTTTCTGAAAAAGTATCATTGAAGAGAGTTGCAGTGCTAGACAAGTGTCAATAAAAGTCAAACTATCCTAAAGGAAAGAAACATCACAGATGAATCGTCCTAGAATCAATGAAATGAAATGGAAACTTTGGCTCAAGTCTCATCTGCGTCTCAGATATTTCGCCAGAGAAAAAGAGTCAGAAATGTCACAAAAGTGTCTGTCATGGGAGTTTGAGAAGAGATGACAACAATGTGTCAAACTGAGCTCAGATCTGTCAAGTCTGCAATCAGAAGTCAATATTAGTGAAGATCTCAATATCAACTCAACCATTTACCCAGATCCAGATTATTTGACCTCTACGATCTACATTCATTTCACACCTCCAGACTCTCCGTGCGTTTAAACAGTCGTTTCATTGGTTTTATCTTTACTTCTCGATTAAGAAGCCATTTAAGCAGAAACATCCGAGACATCCAGAGCTACAATAGAGCAGACTTTCATCCAAAAACTATCTCTGGGGTAACCAAAAAGTTTCCTTTTTAGTAACAAAATCACCAACACTTCATGTGACCAACAGCACCAGAGATGCTTGCTTAGTAAACAGCACTATAAAGAGCACTATATCACAGGTGTCAATAAGACAAACTC
Source organism: Triplophysa rosa (assembly GCF_024868665.1). Classification (NCBI taxonomy): domain Eukaryota; kingdom Metazoa; phylum Chordata; class Actinopteri; order Cypriniformes; family Nemacheilidae; genus Triplophysa; species Triplophysa rosa. Next base: position 23,067,621 of record NC_079902.1, read on the forward strand.
ATCTTCTGTTCGCTACATACTGAAACACATCTCTGTCCGTCATTATGACACTTGTTAACCTTTAATGGATTCTCTGTCACTGCGTTACCTTCTCACCACTTTATCTCTCGTCTTTTGCTCATCTGTTGCTCTTTTCATTACGTCTGGTATCACACTCGCTCGCTCTCTTGCTCGTTCTCCCTCACCTCACCTGCTGGGAAATTGCAAGTAGGATTGTGGCAATACTGTAAATAGAGGGCATCACCTCTCTCTCTCTCTGTCACGCACACACATATTGGTTCCAGTGAGATACATGGTCAGAATCTGTGTGTTTGACTCTGCCGTGACAATAGCTTTGATTTCAAATGTATTTTTCCTGCTTCCTGGTTTTCTCCACAGAGATCAAATAAGCGATAAACGAAAGCACCAACTTAAACCAGAGATGAAGCACAATCGCACAAACTTCGTTCTGAAGCAAAAAGCTATTAAAAACCCCGAACAAGGCTGTGTGCTTAACATCTTTAATGACTCGAACTATATGAAAAAACTCCCAAGCAGACTGAATGACTCTGCAGAAGCTCGTGTCATCACCTCGGTCTTGAAAGCTTTTTACATGATCCTTAAAATTCAATTTCTCTAAGGAGAAAATCGATGGGGTTTATACTATTGGAATCAGACTGCCGCGCTCGATTGAATAAGAAAATCACGACGTGAAACTTGAAAGAAAGTGAGATGAACGTCTCACTGAGAGAGCGAGAGATGGCGAGATATTAACGTCTTTGTAATGGTTTTATCTTTCTAGTGTGGAACACGACTTCCGTGTCCAGGAGGGACGATTCCAAAGCGTTCTGGAAGTGTTGGAGGCAGAGTATGATGTCCCCGCCCCCGTCCCAAAGCCAGCCCACATACGACCACGGACTAAGAGCCGCATCAAGAAACTGCGAAAGAAATGCTTCTGGTGGCTGTAGCCGCAGCGCGGGTTACCATGGAAACCTAGAATTACGTTTGTTTGCTTTCGTGGAAAATGTCAGTGCTCGACCTCACTGATGAGGAGTTCACCAGCATCGCTGTTGTCATGGAGATACGGGATGTACATTTACGACTATTATGACAGGAACCACAAACGCGAGGATGACAAACATCTCACCGCACCGAAAGATCAACCGACTTGCGTTCAGACCAATTTAGTCGATTGAGAACCTACGTCCAACCCGTCAATACATCCCCCACACCCTGTCTGTCATAGCTGTGACTCAGTCGATATGTGCGGACAGCTAATGAATGTCTAAAGCTCTGTCCCAAAACCCAGCGAGACGGCATGCGAAACACAGGCAACAACATTCACATTGCACGCACGCCTGCCAGAGGGGTAATCCCAGAATGCATAGCAATCAACACTGACAAGCACCGATAAAAAGAATCAAATGAAATCCAACTAAGAAAAGTGGAAAATGTAATAAAAACAGACGGCGGCCTGCTGATGTCAGACTCGATCCAAGGGTTTTGGAACAGAGCTTAAATACATCAAAGGTTAAAGAACTGAAGCTCTTACATCCTTTTGATTCTACAAGCAGAAAAACTCTCATTTCATGTGAATGTTGCTCTTGAAAACCAGATTTCATGTAGGGTAATGAAACTGCGAACTTCCACACACACACACGGGACTGAATTTAATGTGTATCTGTTTGATATCCACACAAACATACAACAGTAGCTTAAGTGAGAGATGAAAATATGTTCCTCTTATTCTCATTCATTCAAACGTCTTCCAGTCTACATGTCTCCATATCCAGACTTGTATAAAGAACAATAATCAATGTATTTTTATATGCTGGTAAGCTAAGACTACATTTCCCACAATGCTCTCTTCCTCTGTCACCTGTTTGTAAATAAGATATTTAGGACAACGCTAATAAAATTGTGTATTTTACTGCAGTTAAGCTTTCAAAAATAAGCTATGTTTTCTATATTAAATAATACCAAAACTGCAGCATTTGTCATTTGAAGCACTCGCCTAAAAACATTCATTGCTTAAAGGTTCTTTACAGACTATAGAAAGCTCGTATAAATATGGTTCTCTGAATCATCGACTCAAAGCCCGTTTTGTGAAACCAAAAATGGTCATTTGAGGCATTGCTGCGAAGAACCCTTTTAGCAGTGTGATTTGCATACAAGCGCTGTATATTCGACATGTCTATTGATGTGTGTAACAAGAACGTAAAGTCTAAAACATTTCGGCCAGATGTAGAGAGGTTTGTTATGGATTGAGACCAATAACAGAAGGATGCTGGCCTGTACAAACTTCACTACTATGATGGAAGACACAGCATTGTGGATGGTTGCCAGGATGTTGCTAGACGGTTGCTAAGGGGTTCTGAGTGTTATTTATCTGGTTGCTATGCGGTTGCATCCGATGTTTCAGGTGATTGCAAGAGGAGGCTTTAGACTCACAATGAGAGAGTGTTCTCGACCCATCGTGATGACCGTGCAGTTAATTGTCCTCAGAAGGGACGACACAATGTCCCGAATGTGCTGAAATGTGTCTCCCTGAAACAGAGAGAGAGAGATTGTTTTTTTATTTTCACAATTCCATTTTATCACAATTTACATGCTACTAATAATAATAATAATAATAATTAATGAAAAAGGAAAATACAACTCTTCTTCAACAATTTCATAAAGAGTCCTGTTTAAACACCAAATAATTTCAAACTTTAAAAGACCATGCATTCATTTACAATAATGGAAGTCAATCAAAGTCCTTGATTTTACAAGTTTCAGGAAAACAGCCACTAAATTACTGTGGGTATCTTTCTCAATTTTCTCTTTCCTTGTGACAAAAATTGCCATCTTTGCTTGACCAAGTAAAAAATTCAGCAATTGAGACTTCTGACAATGTCTTTTCACATATTTAAAACCACAGATAAACATTTAACTGACATTAAAGTAAAAATAAAAACAATGGTAACATTTTACAATAAGGTGTTTTTTTTTGTTAACAGTAGTAAATACAGTACATTAGCTAACATTAACTAACAATGAACAATTTAGCTTTTCAGTATTTATTAATCCTTGTTAATGCTAGTTCATATCAATACAGTTATTCATGTTAATTCATGGTGCATTAACTAATGCTAAGAGTGACAACGTTTGATTTAATAATGTATTAGTAAATGCTGAAATGAACATGAACTAACATTAATAAATGCTGTATTGGTGTTGTTCATTGTCAGTTCATTTTAGCCAATGCATTAAGTAATTGTAAACAAATAGCACCTTAGTGTAAAGTTTAACAAAAACATTTCCATAATCTCAAATAAAGGTTTTAGCCTCCTACAATCCATAAATGCATGAGAGAGAGAGAGAGAGAGAGAGAGAGAGAACATGTTTGTTATTGTAGAAATAAACTGCACTGCACTTAAATGCCTTAACTCAACCAGATTCCAAAAAACCACAGATGATTCACTCATGCGTGCGTCTGGTCTCTCCGGCTCCTTCACACTAATTTATTGCTTAAGTGTATCGATCGGCCTGAAGAGCTTTTGACCCGCCTGGACGAGACTGTGTGTGATCTCAACTACAGCTTTGTATTTCTTTTTCTATTCCATTTCTTTATTGATTTGAGAGTTTGTGTGTCTGTTCTTGAATGTGAAGTTCTGTAGGAAAACCGTGGAACAGATCTGATGCTGGAGAAGATTCAGCGCGTCACACAGCCTCCAGCGATTAGATAACAAATCACCGGCAGATGAAACATTAGTGTGAAAAACACACAGAGAGAGATGTGAGAGGAATCACAATGCTAAAACATCTCAGAAATATGGTCTGTCGAGAACAGCATATGGATTAACATCTTCAAACCATAGAATAGTCACTTTGTAACCCTGCTTTAAGGAACCTTTACACTTTTATTTTCCAAAGGGCTTTATAGCACAAAAGGTGATGTCAAGAGTTCACCCAAAAATAAAAATCCTTTCATCTTTTCCTTTTATTTACGCTTATGACCTGACCTGTATGTGACTCTTTGTGACTCTTTCTTCAGTGAAAACACAAAAGAAGATATTTTGAGAAATGTCTCGGCGGTTTTGTGTTCATACGATGGAATACAATGGGGTCCAATGTTGTTTGGTTGTCAACGTTCTTCAAAATATCTTTTTTTGTGTTCCGCAGAAGAAAGAAACTCATACAGGTTTGGAATGACATGAGGATGATGAAATGATGAAAGAATTTCAGCTTTGAGGTGAATTATCTTGACATGGATGAATTTTTTATGTATTAAGAGTCTAAATAAGCATAACATGTTAACAATAAGTTAACATGTATCCAGGGTGTGTGTGTGCGTGCATGTGCGTGAGCGTGCGTGTGTTTCGGATTGAGAGAAACATCTGTTCATCTGTCCATGAACTATTTCAATTTCATATTGAGTTTCATATTGTTTTTCTCAACATCGACGGCTCTTCAAAATCAGCTGCACCCCACAAACTGTCTCTCACGCTCTGCTTTATGTGAAAGTCTTTCTTTCATCTGTCTCTCTCTCTCTCTCTCTCTCTCTCTCTCTCTCTCATGCTCAGCCGTCTGTGGTATGATGGCTTAATCAGATACACCTACAGTATAATCTTCACGATGAATTCAGTGTGTGTGTGTGTGTGTGTGTGCGTGTGCGTGTGTGTGTGTGTGTGTGTGTGCGTGCGTGTGTGTGTGCGTGCGTGTGTGTGTGCGTGTGTGTGTGCGTGCGTGTGTGTGTGCGTGTGTGTGTGTGTGCGCAATCTGCACTGTTGGGTGGACAGAGGCCGCGGGTTTATCCACGGCCGCATGAATTTCAGTGACAGTCCTCACTATTGACTATAACTTAACTTAAACTTCTCTGCCTGCCTTTAACTTCCTTCTTAACAAATCTGCACATTTACAATCACAGCATCACTTTCATCCGTGTGTGTGTGCGTGTCGCTGTTCAGTTTCACAGCTGGTCTGTGATCAGTATTTTTAGAAGAATCGTTTGAGGTGAGCAATATTTTGAAGCGTCTCGGAGAGTTTAATTCAAACCGCAGCATGAAACATGCCCTCAGAGAGTGAAAAAGAGAGAGAGAGCAATTCACACGCCCCTCTTCATCGCTGTGTATATTTGAACTGTGAAACGCTCACAGAATCCTGTTAAAGGAGGAGAGAAGGTAAGAGAGGAGAGGAGGGGTCGTGACCCTGTCACATCTCCATTTTGCTTCCTCCTCAACACTCTTTCATTCTCATCACACAGCTCTGACCTCCGCTTCACTCATTCTCTCCTCTTCTCATCCTTCTCTCCTTTCATCGTCTCCTCATCACATATGCTGTTTGGTCTAGAACACAAACAGTTCTTGAAGGAAAAAAACTCTTGAATTCTTGAAACTTCCTAATGTGTGTAGGAAGTGTAGCAACTACAATTTTGAATCGCTTTGGATGAAAGCATCGATCCGGGAAATGCCGAGATGTGAAGGTCGAAAACGTTATGATGTTCAAATACTACAAAAGACATCAGAAGCCTGACTCCCCCATCACCAATAAAGTGTAAATAATTGAAAGTTGAAACGTTGCTCTATCTGAAAAGCTCAACATTGTCCGGACCCTATATTGTCCGGTAAACAAAAACCAAAATAATGTTGGTACGGTGTTTAATACATTAAACAAGCAGTGCTGATGAATCTCTCCCGTTACCCCTCTCTCTGTTTCTCTAGATGCGTGGCTTCAGGAGGTTTATATTCGAAATGCATCACAGTTCAGAAAGTGAGATTAGTGCATTAGACTTCAAAGAATGTGAGTGTACCGGCACTGCCTTAAAAACCCTGTATGAGTACATCAACCTTTCTGATCTGAACCAAACTAAACCAGCTAGTCAGTGCTAGAAACTGCAAGAGAAGTAGCTGAACGTTGCCCTCTAGAAAATAATTTGAATTAGTTTTTTAATTCTGCTTTTGAATGCAGTTATCTGATATACAGAGAGAATCAGCCGGGACCGTCTGATGCAGGCGGGTTGTGTGTTTTGCTCAAGGACAAACCGCCTGTGTTCAGGAAACGTTCATCTTCACATTTCATTCTGAATGGTAAATTTATTCTAATAAAGAGAACGATTTTAGTTCATGCCTGACTTTTATCCTTCTTTTTATACTTAAAATCAGCAGACCCTTTACTTTTATGTTAAAAATAAGACATCGCCCTTTCTACTCTCTTCAACATGAGTGGACACGCCCCTTACTGCCGATTGGCTACAAGTTTGTTGTGGTACTCTGCCTGACTCAGTTTTCTAAAGCGTTTGTGGAAAAAATGCTAACCGTGCCTTAAAGTACACTTACTTAAAGTACACTTTTCTCACCTATATCACTCAACACAAAGAAAGTCAGTCACGTTTGGTTGTCAACGTTCTTTAACATATCTTTTGTGTCCTGCAGAAGAAACAAGGTCATACATGTTTGGAATGACATGAGAGCAAGTGAAATGAGAGAATTGTCATTTTTGATTTAACTACCCCTTTAATGAGTTCCTGTGTAAAATACTGTCAATAATCGGTCAACATACAGTACATCTGCAAGAGAGCATTAGCTCTGAAATATGACATTTGGTTTCAGTGTTGACAACTGAAGATCTGTAAATCTAATGATGCTGCTGCAATGTTATTCCTCTATGTGTCGTTTTCTAAACTGCAGACAATTTTCCACATTTTACTCGGATGAAGTCCAGCATTAGATGCTTAGGTCCACTGTCTACACAGCCTGTCTACACTGGATTTACAATCAAGATGTAAGTGAATTACAGACACTTTTGAATCTCAGTTAGACGTTTCCTGATTGAACATCACATGGACATGAGCAGTAATTCATAACCGAGTGAATTATTGAGTCTCTTACCACATCATCACGGCTCAGGACCTCCAGGATGTTGTTCAGAAGTTCAACACTGTTCCTCTTCTCGTCCTGACCCTCCCCTACACAAGCCAGCGCGCCACTCAGCTCCCGGAGCATCATGGGTAACAAGATGTCCCGGCAATCTGGAAATGACATCATTCCTCGGTTTGGTGAAAATAGTTTTAAAATCTTTAAAACCAGCAAAATTCTCTCCAGTCAACTTAGAACAATGTGTTCACAAATCGATATATAAGACCGCCCCCATTTACATATCAACGGCCATTTTACATTTAGAAACTTGGCAGAAATCTTTGATACTCATGTGATACTCAAAAAAATAAATATGGGAATTCTTGTAAATGGTCAAGCTGAAAAATGAACAAGAACTAAATGAATGCATTTTGGTGTAAGAAACCTTAATACGCATTATAGGTGAACTCAAGAGAAAAATAAACTGCTAGAAAAGTAGCTGAAAAATTAATTTAATTCTTTTTAAATGCTGTTATCTGATATACAGAGAGAATCAGCCGGGACCGTCTGATGCAGGCGGGTTGTGTGTTTTGCTCAAGGACAAACCGCCTGTGTTCAGGAAACGCTCATCTTCACATTTCATTCTGAATGCTTAATTTATTCTAATAAAGAGAACAATTAAAGACATGTCAATAACAACTTACAAAAAAAAGAAATATGAAAGTTTACTTTAAAAAATGGAAAAAGGAAAGAGAAGCTTTATGTAAGACAAGAATATAGGTTTATAACTACATGTCAATTACTGCCACTTTAAAATTCCCCAGACCATTTGAGCACATTTTATTTACTCACTAAATCCAATTTGAAATCACATTTGGAGCTTGACAAGTGTTCGTGTTGAATTCTAAGTGTAATCCCCATCAGAAAGCCACCGCAGGGCCGAGAGAGACAGATGCTGGGCTGCGGTTTACTCAAGGTGTTATTTAAAGGGGTCATATGGCGCGAATACGTGTTTTTCGGTGTCTTTGGTGTGTTATAAGTTGCCCGTGCATGTATTAGACACGTAAAATTGCACAAATGAAAGTGTGGGAACAAAAGATGCATTCTATCTAAAAGCGAATGCTCACCCAGACCTGCCTGAAACGCCTCGTGTAACCACACCCCCACAAATCCACGTCAGTTCCTGGTATGA